>NC_088807.1:16646846-16692085 GCF_011386835.1 Chrysemys picta bellii | reverse complement strand
ACCCACCCCCCACTCACCTCCACTGCCCCCACAAACTTACACCCACCCCCACCCTCCCCTCCACTGCCCCCACAAACTTACACCCACCCCCACCCTCCCCTCCACTCCACTGCCCCCACAAACTTCCACCCACCCCCACCCTCCCCTCCACTGCCCCCACAAACTTCCACCCCCACACTCACCTCCATTCCCCCACAAACTTCCACCCACCCCCTCCCCCACACTCACCTCCACTGCCCCCACAAACTTCCACCCCCACACTTACCTACACTGCCCCAACAAACTTCCACCCACCCCCACACTCACCTCCATTGCCCCCACAAACTTCCACCCACCCCCACCCTCCCCTCCACTGCCCCCAAAAACTTCCACCCACCCCCACCCTCACCTCCACTGCCCCCACAAACTTCCACCAACCCCCACCCTCACCTCCACTGCCCCCACAAACTTCCACCCCCCCACCCCCACACTCACCTCCACTGCCCCCACAAACTTCCACCCATCCCCACCCCCACCCTCACCTCCACTGCCCCCACAAACTTTCCCCCACCCCCACCCACACACTCACCTCCACTGCCCCCACAAACTTCCACTCACCCCCCCACCCCCACACACTCACCTCCACTGCGCCCCATAAACTTCCACCCACACACTCACACTCCTCCCCCACTCCACAACACACCCATACATACTTCCCCCCCCCCACACACACACACACACTCCACTCCCCCCACAACCTCCCTCACCCATGCACACAGACACTGCTGTGGACTGTAGTGTCACTGTTCAGCAATGTCAGTTGGTCGTGTTACTGACGGCTACTTTAAAAGGTGAGTTAAAAATGTCACTTTTACCGTACTCTGGGCATCTGCAGGAAGTTTTGTTTAAATTGTAGGATTCTTTTAGTTAAATCAGTTTCTCCCCTTGCAAGCCATTTCTGAACATTTCTGTGCATTTATAGTAAAGCTACTTAACTGTGGTCAGTGTATCAAACAATTGTGAATAACACAAAAACCAGAAAGACGGAATTAATTTTTAAGAAATGGAAAGGACAAAACTCAGAAACTACTAAATTGGAAAATCCCCAATAATAAAAGAGATTTCATAGGGCCCTACATAGGCGTGTTCCATCTTCCGAAACAACTCCCGGGGGTGGGGATTGGCTCAGGGCTCCAGGCTTGATCGATGGAGGGGGAGCTCTGGGTTTGGGGCTCTGGTCTCCCACAACTGGGTAGAGACTCCAGGATCCGGGCGGAGCCGGGGAGGGAGGACTCCGGGCTTGTGGTCCAAGCTCAAGCCACCAAGAGAGATGAAGGGAAGAGACCTGGTCTTCGGCTGCCATGGTGGGGGAGATCAGGGCTCCAAGCTTCAGCCGCTGGGGAGGTGAAGGGGAGTGGGGGGGGGGTCTGGGCTCTGCGACTCATCCACAGGAGGGAAGGGAGGGAGGTTCGGGCTCTGGACTTCAGCCACAAGAGGGGTGAGGGGGTCAGTGCTCCTGGCTTCAGCCACTGGGGTGACAGCCCCTCCCCCAATGCACTGGTCCCCAGAACCTTTCACCTGCTCCACCAGAGTGAAACCCAGTCCAGCTCGTCCCGCTGCAGCTCGCAGACCCCTCAGTACAGCCCCACCTTCATCTGGTCCTGCTCAGGGCAGCTGTCAGGCTCCTTGAATTAAGTTTGTAAACTACTTTGTGACTCCCCAGGTACAATGTGATATATTCTGTACATGCAAAGTATCAGTCCTTTGTCCGCCCCTCCCAGAAATCAAAATTCCTGTTCCTAATGGTACCAGCCTCTGTCTGTATGTCTCTGTGTGTGTGTGTGTGTGTGTATGTGTATGCGTAAATTTATTGTGATGTCATGTGTGACAAGAGCAAAGACCGTTCTGGTTCAGCATTCTTGCCCTGCCTTCAGTCTGCCAACTTGCTTAGTTGACAACGGCTAGTGAACCCAGGAGCTGATAGACGCGTACTATCCATCTGTCAACAACTTCTTGAATCAGCTATTTCCAAAGGTTTTCGGAAGAAGATGAGATTTTACAAAAGGTAATTCCCAGATTCTTTTCCTGCTCCTTAGATCACACATGACAGGTTGTTGCCTCCTTCATAGATTCATAGATTCTAGGACTGGAAGGGACCTCGAGAGGTCATTGAGTCCAGTCCCCTGCCCTCATGGCAGGACCAAATACTGTCTAGACCATGCTGGACCCTCTCCAATTTCTCCACATCTTCCTTGAAATGTGGTGCCCAGAACTGGACACAATACTCCAGTTGAGGCCTAACCAGCGCAGAGTAGAGCGCAAGAGTGACTTCTCATGTCTTGTTCACAACACACCTGTTAATGCATCCCAGAATCATGTTTGCTTTTTTGGCAACAGCATCACACTGTTGACTCATATTTAGCTTGTGGTCCACTATAACGCCTAGATCCCTTTCTGCCGTACTCCTTCCTAGACAGTCTCTTCTCATTCTGTATGTGTGAAACTGATTGTTCCTTCCTAAGTGGAGCACTGTGCATTTGTCTTTGTTAACAGGTCATCCTATTTACCTGAGACCATTTCTCCAATTTGTCCAGATCGTTTGGAATTATGACCCTATCCTCCAAAGCAGTTGCAATCCCTCCCAGTTTGGTATCATCTGCAAATTTAATGAGCGTACTTTCTATGCCAATATCTAAGTCGTTGATGAAGATATTGAACAGAGCCGGTCCCAAAACAGATCCCTGCGGAACCCCACTTGTTATACCTTTCCAGCAGGATTGGGAACCATTAATAACTACTCTCTGAGTACGGTTATCCAGCCAGTTATGCACCCACCTTATAGTAGCCCCATCTAAACTGCATTTGCCTAGTTTATCGATAAGAATAGCATGCGAGACCCTATCAAATGCCTTACTGAAGTCTAGGTATACCACATCCACCGCTTCTCCCTTATCCACAAGACTTGGTATCCTAGCAAAGAAAGCTATCAGATTGGTTTGACATGATTTGTTCTTTACAAATCCATGCTGGCTATTCCCTATCACCTTACCACCTTCCAAGTATTTGCAGATGATTTCCTTGATTACTTGCTCCATTATCTTCCCTGGCACAGAAGTTAAACTAACTGGTCTGTAGTTTCCTGGCTTGTTTTTATTTCCCTTTTTATAGATGGGCACTATATTTGCCCTTTTCCAGTCTTCTGGAATCTTTCCTGTCTCCCATGATTTTCCGAAAAGAATAGCTAGAAGCTCAGATACCTCCTCTATTAGCTCCTTGAGGATTCTCGGATGCATTTCATCAGGCCCTGGTGACTTGCAAGCATCTAACTTTTCTAAGTGATTTTTAACTTGTTCTTTTTTTATTTTATCTTCTAAACCTACCCCCTTCCCATTAGCATTCACTATGTTAGTCATTCCTTCAGACTTCTCGGTGAAGACCAAAACAAAGAAGTCATTCAGCATCTCTGCCATTTCCAAGTTTCCTGTTACTGTTTCTCCCTCCTCACTGAGCAGCGGGCCTACCCTGTCCTTGGTCTTCCTCTTGCTTCTAATGTATTGTGGAAGCAGAGAAAGAAGGGACAGGAAGGGGATTGCAATGCATGACAGTTTGTTAGCAAGAGTTAGGCTAACTGTAACCCTAATAACGCGAGATTTGTAGAAGCGAGGATTGTGTGATGCGAGTGGGAAAGAATTGTGTGAGAAGTTGTTGCGACCTTGTGTAGATAATATTGTATGTAGACTAGAGTCTAAACAAGTGAGGGAAATAAGATATCAGGATGACCTATGTATAAAGAAAATGCATAGGTTGCTCATTATTGTCTGTAACAAAAGGTATAAATGCTTGCTGTAATTGTTTACCTGGGAGAGACCTGCCTAGGAGGGGGAGACCCTGTGTCCTAGTGCACTCTCTCCCTCTATGCAATTGCTAGAGAGAGAATAAAGTATCTGACTTTGCTGTACCCAACCAAAGAGTGAGAACTGTGTTTTTCTCCGACAGGATTGATAAAAAGGCTTCTTGTTTCCCTTTATTCCCGTAGCCAGTTTGAGCTCATTTTGTGCCTTTGCCTTTCTAATCTTGCCCCTGCATTCCCGTGCTGTTTGCCTATATTTAGCCTTTGTAATCTGTCCTAGTTTCCATTTTTTATGATTCCTTTTATTTTTTAGATCATGCAAGATCTCGTGGTTAAGCCAAGGAGGTCTTTTGCCACATTTCCTATCTTTCCGACTCAGCAGAATAGCTTGCTTTTGGGCCCTTAATAGTGTCCCTTTGAAAAACTGCCAACTCTCCTCGGTTGTTTTTCCCCTCAGTCTTGATTCCCCTGGGCCCTTACCTATCAGCTCTCTGAGCTTACCAAAATCCACCTTCCTGAAATCCATTGTCTCTATTTTGCTGTACTCCCTTCTACCCTTCCTTAGAACTGTGAACTCTATGATTTCATGACCCTCCCCCTCTCCAACAACCCTCCCCAGCAGCTCCCCCAAAATCTCCTACCTGAGCTGGATCCACCACAGCCATTTCCCTTCCCCGGCCCCTAGGAAAATGGGACGGTCTGGAGCAAAATGGGGTCGTTATTCTGTAGCCTGTCAGGGTGAGAAGGGAAGTTCGGGAGGTTTCTGAATGAGTGTTAGTCCATTTCACACCCCGATTCCCCCAGGCTCTGTCCCTGTAGAATCAAAGGAGCCACTTTGGGGGATGCCCCGACACTGTCCCCAGAACAGCCCCTTCCCTCAGCAGCACAGGGACCAGGCAGAGGCAGGAACTGGCTTTTCCTCTCTCTGCCCCTCCCGTCTCCCAGGAAAGTCACTGCCCCGGGGGGCTGCAGGGAATGGAGCTGGGCAAGGCTGGGTGCCCAGAACCTCCCTCCCCACTGATTGCTCCAGCTGCCCCGTCCAGTCTCTCCCCTCTCCCTCCTGCACGAAGAGCTGGTCACTGTCCTGCATTCCCGTGGGCGTTTCCTCGCCAATAGCTACAGCCACTGCTAACGGGGGTGAGCCTGGGGGCGCTGGGGCAGCAGCTCTGCACCGCGCAGACACTCGGGGCAGAGATGGGGCGAGCAGGAGCCATTTCTGCAGAGTCACTTTCCAGCCAGGCCCCAGCACTTACCCCAGATCTCTCGTATCACCTGCAGTCTCTGGCTCAGGAGCTGATGCCAGCAGAGACCAGCAGGGTGCGGGGGAAGGGTGTAAACTATTTCCCTGAATCGAGTCTCCTTCGGCAGCTCAGTCACCATTTCAGCTAGAGCAGAGCTGCGGTACCTGGGCACTGGGCCACCTGGGGCCTTTAACACCACCGCCCTGGGGAGGGGGTGCTGAGATGGACCATCCAGTGAGGAAAACAAGTCCTTGTACCCTCCACCACACCCTAGTTTGGAACTGCTGCTGACGGCTCCCCCCACCCGTCGTAACTTTTATCCCCTCTGCCTCCCTCTATCTGGGGGTTTTCCCTTCTGCACCTACCTGGAAGGGCAGGCCGCTCCCCACCCCCCAGTCTGAACCCCTGAGCTTGTCCCAGATTTGTCCCTTTGCCCATCCTTCCCCTCCGATTTCTCCCCTTCAGGGGGATATTCCCTGCCTTTGATTGCAGGGAGCAGATTCTGATGGCGCGTGAGGGCAGCAACTTGCAGATGTTACTGAGCATGTGAGAAGTACATTAGAAGATAAGAACGGCCAGACTGGGTCAGACCAAAGGTCCATCTAGCCCAGTGTCCTGTCTGCCAACAGTGGCCAGTGCCAGGTGCCCCAGAGGGAATGAACAGACAGGAATCATCCAGTGACCCATCCCCTGTTGCCCAATTCCCAGCTTCTGACAGACAGAGGCTAGGGACACATCCCTGCCCGTCCCGGCTAACAGCCATTGATGGACCTGTCCTCCATGAACCCATCTAGTTCCCCTTTGATCACAGGACCCTGCTCAGGAACAGTGAAGTTGCAAGTTCTAATAGGAAACAGCTTCTGATACAAGGGCAGCTCCTCTTCCTCCTCCCCTCCCATGGGGATGAGCAGCCCCCACAACTGCCACTCTGCTCCAGCCTCCTTCAACCCATTGCCCCCTTCAGCCTCCCCCCAAATGTCCCCTTCCCCCATCTCCCCCTTCAGCCTCCTCCAACTGCCCCCCATCGCCCCGTTCAGCCTCCCCAAACCGTTCCCTTCCCCGCACCGCACCTGGTCACCTTCAGCCCCCCGTTGCCCTCTTCAGCCTCCGGAAACTTCCCCCCACTGCCCTGGCTCCACCACTCTCAGGTTCCTTTCCCCACAACCATTTGCTTCCTTACCATAGGAAACAGGGGCAGAAAATGCTTTTGAAAAAACCTTTTGCAAAGTAAAAATAAAACAAGTCAAACAACCCCCTCCCTTGCTTTGTGCTGGGCGCCCAGCTGTGGGGTTGTGTGGGGTGGGGTGGGTTGGGGGGGAGTGTTGTTCTGAGCACACTCTGTTCAGGGAAGGGGTGGAGTTGGCCAAAGGGGCAGGTTGAATCTTTAGCAGAGAATTCCTTTCTCCATTCTGTTAGCTAAGCGTTGCTGTTAAATGCCAGCCGACGAATGCAGCATTTGAAGCAATCTGACTCTAAATCCCCTGCCCTCTCGGTTGCTGCAGTTCTCACAGCCTCTCCTCTTGTGATGTCACCACATGACATGGTGTCTTATTCCCATAGCGTCTTATATATTAGACAGGACCAAAGTTTATAAGGTAAAAACTGAAGCATAACTCCTTCCCTTCCCCATTTTGATTTAGGTAAAATAAATCCTGTCCCCTCCCTCAGCCCCAGCCCGGCCCCACCAGAGCTGCTGTGGCCAGGAGACAGGTGCTCTCTCACCTGGCCGTGAGCTGCTGTGGTGAGAGAGGGCTGGGGGGAGTCCTCTCTCCCTGGGGCAACCTCTCCTCTTGTGATGTCACCACATGACATGGTGTCTTAGTCACATAGCGTCTTATATATTAGACAGGACCAAAATTTATAAGTTTATAAGTTTAAAAACTGAAGCATAACTCCTTCCCTTCCCCGTTTTGACTTAGGAAAAATAAGTCCCTCAGCCCCAGCCCCAGCCAAGCCCGACCAGAGCTGCTGCGGCCAGGAGAGAGGTGCTCTCTCACCTAGCCCTTAGCTGCTATGGTGAGAGAGGGCTGGGGGGAGTCCTCTCTCCCTGGGGCAACCTGCTCCCCAAACCCCTCATTCCCAGCCCCATCCCAGAGCCCACACCCCCAGCTGGAGCTCTGAGCCCCCTGCACCCCAACCCTCTGCTCCAGCCCTGAGCCCCTCATTCCCATCCCCACCCCAGAGCCCACACCCACAGCCAGAGCCCTCACCCCACTGCACCCCAATCCTCTGCCCTAGCCCTAACCCCTCATTCCCATCCCCACCCCAGAGACCGCACCCCCAGCTGGACCCCTCACTCCCCTGCACCCCAACCATCTACCCTAGCCCTGAGCCCCTCATTCCCAGCCCCACCCCAGAGCCCACACCCCCAGCCAGAGCCCTCACCCCCCTGCACCACAACCCACTGCCCTAGCCCTGAGCCCCTCATTCCCAGCCCCACCCCAGAGCCCACACCTCCAGCTGGAGCCATCAGCCCCCTGCACCCCAACCCTCTCCCCTAGCCTTGAACCCCTCATTCCCAGCCCCACCCCAGAGCCCACACCCCAAACCTCTGCCCCACTTCAGCCCCCTCCCACACTCCGAACCCTTCAGCCTCACCCCTGCCACACACCGTCCATGTGCAGAATGAATTTTCTGATGTGCAGCAATATACAGGTGATGTGTCACATAACAAAATTGCACATATTGGTGCACATCACAAAATTCATTCCGCACACGGACATAAAAAATGTGAGGAAACACTGCTCCTGACTTTCAACCGATCTGTGACATCTTGAATTTCATAGAGTGACTGATCAGAATAAAGTGCTCTCAAGTGAGCTATAGACCAACAGTGGTTCATAGTAATTATTCCGCCAGTATTTTAGAAGACCTCGACCACTAGAGGAAATCCTGACCTGCTAAGAGACAATTAATGGAGAGAAGCAGCAAGATTAATCCCATACACTGGATTGGTTGTGACTTATTTGCCTGATTTGAAAAGAGACCAAAACGACCTGAGCTGTTGATAGCCCCCTGCTCGGCCAATCAGCACTGAGACTCTGAGGGGAAGGAGACTGAGAGGTCTCACCAGATGTCCCAAAGGACGGCCCAGGTCACCATCAGAGGGGATCACTCTCAAATCCAGCCCCACCTCTTTGTGAGGACCTCCCGCAGTGAGAGCACCTCCCACCCCATCCACACTCCACACACACCCCTCCTTGGTAGAGGGAGGGAAGCCGGGGAAAGGGGAAGAAGAAGCAAGAGAAGAGGAGAAAGGAGGGAGGAAAGGAAAAGAGAAACCAAAAAGGATAAACCCCAATGTCCCCCGGGATTCCAAGCGTCAAAGTCCTAGGCAGGAAATCAAATTTGACCACCTTAAGCCAGTGTTTTCTGGGCCTAGAATGCTGCCTGCACCAGGGGGATCAGACTGAACAGGTTCCAAACCTCTCTGGGCCTCTTACCTTGTAAAAGGGAAGTTTGTATTTGGCACAATCAATGGTAGGAAAGGAGAAAACTCCACAATGGTTCCTCCTCATGCTCACATCCGTGAATCCTAATTCTCTCTCAGTCCTCGAGGAGAGACCTCGCGAAGGAGACTTGCGGCAGCCAAGCCGGGGGGGTCTCAGAGACTGGCCTGGTCCTGCACCTTTATCCTGCCCGGCTGATGTCAGGGTCTCTCTGTGAGGTCACCCCCTCCCCACCACCTTTGCCCAATAGGCCGAGTCCTGCAACAGGCCTTTGTGATGTCACTGCCACCCCCACCCCTCCCCTCCCCTCCAAGCTGATGTCCTGCCCCTGGCCAGCCTCATTGGGTGTTTGTTTCCCCTGGATCTAGGGTTGCCAACTTTCTGACCCAACAAAACTGTCCACCCTTGTCCCGCCCCATCAAGGACGGAATGCAAGGCTGACTTCACTCACCAACCCCCTGAAACATGTCAGTGCCCCAGAGAAAAGTGAACCCCTGCTATTGGAACAAGATGCTGGAGATCTAAATGGGAAAGGGAGTGTCTGAATTGTCAAGATGGGGAACGAACAACAATCTACAGCAATGTCATTAACACAAACACACTCCAATCCTGCTCCATCCGGAAGGGAAATGGGCAGGAATTCCTCCTGTCTACAGCCCCGCACAGCAGTGAGTGGGCCGGGGAGGCTGGTCTGAGCAAACAATGTGAAGTGATAATTCACTGAGAAGAGAATCACAGTGTAGGGAGGCCAGTGGCCATGAGGTAGCTGTGGCTGAGGGATTAAGGTGCTGGACTAGAAATCCCTTGGGGCCTTTCCACGTAGGTTTGAATCCTGCCATCTCCGGAAGCATTGAACTGTTGTCGTTGCTGTAGTCCCAGTGCTTGTGCATCCCTAGTGCCAACTGGAGGTGGATTTGGTCTTACTCTCAGGCTGTCTACATTTAAAATACACCTGTAGTACTTTGGAGTAGACAGTTGCTACAGTGACTGGTGAGGTTTTCCTATTGCTCTAGCTGCACTGACAGAACACAGAGACTGGTGGTGGAATCTCCTTCCTTGGAGGTTTTTAAGGCCCGGCTTGACAAAGCCCTGGCTGGGATGATTTAGTTGGGAATTGGTCCTGCTTTGAGCAGGGGGTTGGAGTAGATGACCTCTTGAGGTCCCTTCCAACCCTGATATTCAATGGTTCTATGACTGAATTCCCACCCCTCCTGCATAGGAGCTTTCAGCAGTTTCATTGTTCTGCAGCCAGCTTCCCATTAGAAATGCTGTTGTGGGACATTCCCAGACCTGGACATTTACCAAGGACAGAATTTGAAGAGCAAACCTGGCTCCTCCCACCGGGAGGGATTGGAGTGTTTTGTCCCTTGTGACGGGTTGGATCACAGAAAGCCCCTTGGGAGGTGCCAACCGATGTGCCAAGACTACTTCTGCCCCTGCTTTCCTGCCCTGGCAGCTCAGGATCCCAGAACCCTGTCTTGTTGAGCCAGACACGCCCGTCTGCTCCAACACAGACCCAGGGTCTGAATTACTTGCCCAAAGCTGCAGGCTTAACCAGAAAGCAGCTCACAGAAATTCAGGTTCAGCTGTTTGTCCTCTATGACCCTAAATCCTTTTCATAGTCCCTGCTTTCCAGGCTACGTTTCCCTAGGCTCTAGGTGTGGCCACCAGCCTCCGTTCCCAGCTATAGGGCCTGGCTTTTGGCTGTATTAAACTGCATTTGTTTTACTAATCCCACTTTACCAAACCATCCAGGCTGCTCTGTACAACTCCCCGTCATTAACATTATTTACCACTCTTCCAAGCTGTGCTAGACACAGACTTTATCAGCAGTGATTTTATATTTACTTCCAGATGGTTAATTACAAAGTTGAATAGTGAGGGGGCTACAGCCAATCCCTGTGGTGCCTCGTTAACAGCTCCCCCATTCAGTGATGATGCCCCATGGACAGGTACAAGGTCAGACTTGGGGTCACCCATCAGGAGAAGGGGAGCAGGGGGATTATTTTACTATTGTTTTATAATGCACCTAATTTTTTTATTCACAGGCTCCACCTACAGTGTCTGTCACGCTTGTACCTGGGCCCTTCTGGGACAATTCTCGTCTCATTTACACTGGAGCCAATCCAAAGTGAATCCAGGCCATCCCTCCCAGCCTGCCCATGACTGCTGTCTGTGGAGATCTAGCCCAGGGAACAGCCTCACTCCACCATGGGTGGGCTGGTTCCCCGATTTTTTTGCTTCTGTGGAAACACTTCCAATGGCCTTTCCCCTTCCCCGTCCTGCACATGCTGCCCTGGTTGGGCAGATCCCATCTGTTCAGGGCTTGCCCCTGTCACCTCCACCTTTCCACTCGGGATTTAGAGTAACCCAACAAATCACCTTCTTTTATTAGCATTGAGTACAGGCCCCACTCAGGGACTAGCCCCATTGTGCCAGGTGCCGTCCACATACCGAACAGACAGACACTCTCTGTCCCACAGAGCTGCAATCTGCCTGCTTCCCGTCTCCCGGCAGGAACCGCTCTTTGCTACGGCTTGGACCTGCTTCCACTGCTCCCTGGGGGTTTGGCAGTTTCGCTGGCTCAGGCTGCGTTGCCCCTTGCTGCCTCCTCCGAGCCAGCTCAGACACTGCCTGGGGCTCTTCTGAAAGGTCTTTGTGTAAAATCCCAATGCCAGCATCCGCTTCTCCCCGAGACGCTCCCCACGGCCACGGGAGACAGAGCTCGCGCCCCCTCCCCCCGCGCGGGGATTGTGGCTGGGTCAGTCTAGGCCCCCGAGAGCGAGATGTCAACACTGGGCTTCAGCGCCAAAGGGTTTGATTCGAGTCCTGCTCCAGCCGCAGCTCCAGAGCCAGGACAAGCGAGGGCACGTTGGGGGGGAGATGTTTCAGGTGCTGCCGGCGACCTTTACATCCAAAGCCATCTGTCCTCATGGCACTGGCCTCTCCTTGCACCCCACACAATGCTCCTGAAACCGGATTAGTAAATGGAACGAATTTCCATTCAGACAGAACCAAGGGCTTAGACCTCAACTGCCTTCAGTGAAGATAACAACTCTTAATTGCTCACCTCAGGGTGGACTGATTTAAATTAAAGCCTTTAATCACCATGCAGAAAACCTTGTTTTGAATCCTCTATTGGAATTGTGTTTGGCATTCGTACTTCAGTCATTTTCCTAAAGACGGGGTAACTTTCATTGGTAGGGAACCATCACAATGTCGATTTATGACTAAATATAATCTGGACATGAAATGTGCTGCTTTGTTTGTTTGCTAACCAGGAGGATACGTCCTTCCTCGGATACGAAATCCTTTCAGCCGGCACCAGCCAGAAAACAAGTAGGCAAACATTTGACAGAACAGACAGAGAAACCTCACTGACAGACACCCGCATGGACGCTGTCTACATGCATGTGTGAACCAGCAGGGAGCTCTTACTGAAAAGTTCCCACTTTAGCTGGGCATCTCCAGGGAATGGTGACTATTTTCTGCTTCTGCTCTGCGACTGGAGTCCAATCGGGTGCCTAGGTTACAAAGAAGAGAAAAGCATTTCAGTCATTAAAAACTGAACAGAAAACCTGACCCTGCCAGGGAGAGTAACCCACACATTCACCTGGGATCTTGCTGTCAGGGCACTACAGAATGGAAGTGCTGAGGAGAATAATGCACTCCCCAGAGACTGTCCTGGTCCAACTGTGAAAAGACCTTTTAGTCTTACCTCACCAGAGCCAGACCATAGGAAAGGACCAGTTCATGCGGTCTCATGTTGCCAGAGGTATCCAGGATTTACAGCCAATCAGATCTGCAGTGCAATCCACAGCTAAAGGCATTCTGTGTCCAGGCCTATGTAAGCGGGGGAATGGTCCCGCTATCGTGGGGACCATTCCTGGCTCATACACTACCCCCGTGGAATTGGCTGGCAAAAGGATCCGAGTCCTCGCTCCCACTCCCTTCACCCAGAGGCCCACCTGACTCCAGGACACCCCTTCTACTCTCGTGTGGCACAGTCCTCGTAACCCAGACAAGGCTGGGCCCAGGATTCCTGGGGCTCGACCCCCAATCTGGTTGTTGTACTTAGGACAGGGCTCGGGTGTCTCCACTCTGGGGTACTCTCTCGGCTACGGACGCTTTCCTGACCCATTGATCATCGCATATAGTTCAAAGCAAACACAAGTTATTAAACAGCAAGTCATTAAAAAGAAGGAGAAACTGGGGAAGGTGAAAGGAAAAGCCGTCACCCCGCTCTGTGGCACGGGGGACCCCAAACAGCTGTGGCTGGAATGTCAGGGCAGTTCACAGTCTGTCCCTCACACCTCCCAGGCCCCTGGCCAGGCCCTGGCTGTGCTGCAGGGACGCCGCGGGTCGGACACTCGCTCTAGCGGTGGACACACGCCCTCAGGGTCTACGTGGCAGGGCCCCTCCCCCCCCGCGGGGGTTAGAATACCCCTCCCAGTGCGGCCTGCAAGGCCTCTTGACTGGTGGGGCCCGCTGCCCAGGGACCCCCACACTCTGCCCAGCTGCTCCCCGCACCTGGATCCAGAGGGCTCCAGCCCCAGCCCCACTCTTCCCCCACACGGCTGCTTCTGCTCTGCCCCCCGCGCGGCTCGCTGGGCTGCTCCTCTCCCCTCAGCTCAGCCCTACTCAGGCAGCTCCAGCTCCCCCGGCCTCCTGACTGCGCCAACACACACAGTCACACTCACCTCCACTGTGCCCACAAACTTCCACCCACCCCCACACTCACCTCCACTGCCCCCACAAACTTCCACCCACACACACCCCCACCCACACACTCACCTCCACTGCGCCCACAAACTTCCACCCCCACACACCCCCACCCACACACTCACCTCCACTGCGCCCACAAACTTCCACCCACCCCCACCCACACACTCACCTCCACTGCCACCACAAACTTCCACACACACACACACCCACACACACACTCACCTCCACTGCCCCCACAAACTTCCACCCACACACACCCACACACTCATCTCCACTGCCCCCACAAACTTCCACCCACACACACCCACACACTCATCTCCACTGCCCCCACAAACTTCCACTCACGGCCACCCCACCCACACACTCACCTCCACTGCCCCCACAAACTTCCACCCACACACTCCTCCAACACACACACTCACTTCCACTGCCCCCCACAAACTTCCACGCCCACCCCCACCCACACATTCACCTCCACTGCGCCCCATAAACTTCCACCCACACACTCGCACTCCTCTCCCACTCCCCAACACACCCATACATACTCTCCCCCAACACACACACACACTCCACTCCCCCCACAACCTCCCTCCCCCATGCACACACACACTGCTGTGGACTGTAGTGTCACTGTTCAGCAATGTCAGTTGGTCGTGTTACTGACGGCTACTTTAAAAGGTGAGTTAAAAGTGTCACTTTTACCGTACTCTGGGCATCTGCAGGAAGTTTTGTTTAAATTGTAGGATTCTTTTAGTTAAATCAGTTTCTCCCCTTGCAAGCCATTTCTGAACATTTCTGTGCATTTATAGTAAAGCCACTTAACTGTGGTCAGTGTATCAAACAATTGTGAATAACACAAAAACCAGAAAGACGGAATTAATTTTTAAGAAATGGAAAGGACAAAACTCAGAAAATACTAAATTGGAAAATCCCCAATAATAAAAGAGATTTCATAGGGCTCTACATAGGCGTGTACCATCTTCCGAAACAACTCCCGGGGGTGGGATGGGCTCAGGGCTCCAGGCTTGATCGATGGAGGGGGAGCTCTGGGTTTGGGGCTCTGGTCTCCCACAACTGGGTAGAGACTCCAGGATCCGGGCTATAGCACCCAGGGCGGAGGCGGGGAGGGAGGACTCCGGGCTTGTGTCCAGGCTCAAGCCACCAAGAGAGATGAAGGGAAGAGACCTGGTCTTCGGCTGCCATGGGGGGGAGATCAGGGCTCCAAGCTTCAGCCGCTGGGGAGGTGGAGGGGAGTGGGGCGGGTCTGGGCTCTGCGACTCATCCACAGGAGGGCAGGGAGGGATGTTGGGGCTCTGGACTTCAGCCACAAGAGGGGTGAGGGGGTCAGTGCTCCGGGCTTCAGCCACTGGGGTGACAGCCCCTCCCCCAATGCACTGGCCCCCAGACCCTCTCATCAGCTCCACCAGAGCGAAACCCAGTCCAGCTCGTCCCGCTGCAGCTCGCAGACCCCTCAGTACAGCCCCACCTTCACCTGGTCCTGCTCAGGGCAGCTGTCAGGCTCCTTGAATTCAAGTTTGTAAACTACTTTGTGACTCCCCAGGTACAATGTGATATATTCTGTCCATGCAAAGTATCAGTCCTTTGTGCAGCCCCTCCCAGAAATCAAAATTCCTGTTGCTAATGGTACCCGCCTCTGTCTGTATGTCTGTGTGTGTGTGTGTGTGTGTATGCATAAGTTTATTGTGATGTCGTGTGACAAGAACAAAGACCGTTCTGGTTCAGCATTCTTGCCCTGCCTTCAGTCTGCCAACTTGCTTGGTTGACAGCGGCTAGTGAACCCAGGAGCTGATAGACGCGTACTATCCATCTGTCAACAACTTCTTGAATCAGCTATTTCCACAGGTTTTCGGAAGAAGATGAGATTTTACAAAAGGTAATTCCCAGATTCTTTTCCTGCTCCTTAGATCACACATGACAGGTTGTTGCCTCCTTCATAGATTCATAGATTCTAGGACTGGAAGGGACCTCAAGAGGTCACTGAGTCCAGTCCCCTGCCCTCATGGCAAGACCAAATACTGTCTAGACCATCCTGGATAGATATTTATCTAGCCTACTCTTAAATATCTCCAGAGATGGAGATACCACAACCTCCCTAGGCAGTTTATTCCAGTGTTTACTGAACAAGTTTTCTCCCTCCTCCTTATGACACCCTTTTAGATACCTGAAAACTACTATCATGTCCCCTCTCAGTCTTCTCTTTTCCAAACTAAACAAACCCAATTCTTTTAGCCTTCCTTCATAGGTCATGTTCTCAAGACCTTTAATCATTCTTGTTGCTCTTCTCTGGACCCTCTCCAATTTCTCCACATCTTCCTTGAAATGTGGTGCCCAGAACTGGACACAATACTCCAGTTGAGGCCTAACCAGCGCAGAGTAGAGCGCAAGAATGACTTCTTATGTCTTGCTCACAACACACCTGTGAATGAATCCCAGAATCATGTTTGCTTTTTTTGCAACAGCATCACACTGTTGACTCATATTTAGCTTGTGGTCCACTATAACGCCTAGATCCCTTTCTGCCATACTCCTTCCTAGACAGTCTCTTCCCATTCTGTATGTGTGAAACTGATTGTTCCTTCCTAAGTGGAGCACTTTGCATTTGTCTTTGTTAAACTTCATCTTGTTTACCTCAGACCATTTCTCCAATTTGTCCAGAACATTTTGAATTATGACCCTATCCTCCAAAGCAGTTGCAATCCCTCCCAGTTTGGTATCATCTGCAAATTTAATAAGCGTACTTTCTATGCCAATATCTAAGTCGTTGATGAAGATATTGAACAGAGCCGGTCCCAAAACAGACCCCTGCGGAACCCCACTTGTTATACCTTTCCAGCAGGATTGGGAACCATTAATAACTACTCTCTGAGTACAGTTATCCAGCCAGTTATGCACCCACCTTATAGTAGCCCCATCTAAGTTGTATTTGCCTAGTTTATCGATAAGAATATCATGCGAGACCCTATCAAATGCCTTACTGAAGTCTAGGTATACCACATCCACCGCTTCTCCCTTATCCACAAGACTTGGTATCCTAGCAAAGAAAGCTATCAGATTGGTTTGACATGATTTGTTCTTTACAAATCCATGCTGGCTATTCCCTATCACCTTATCACCTTCCAAGTATTTGCAGATGATTTGCTTGATTACTTGCTCCATTATCTTCCCTGGCACAGAAGTTAAACTAACTGGTCTGTAGTCTCCTGGGTTGTTTTTATCTCCCTTTTTATAGATGGGCACTATATTTGCCCTTTTCCAGTCTTCTGGAAACTCTCCTGTCTCCCATGATTTTCCAAAGAGAATAGCTAGAGGCTCAGATACCTCCTCTATTAGCTCCTTGAGGATTCTCGGATGCATTTCATCAGGCCCTGGTGACTTGCAGGCATCTAACTTTTCTAAGTGATTTTTAACTTGTTCTTTTTTTATTTTATCTTCTAAACCTACCCCCTTCCCATTAGCATTCACTATGTTAGTCATTCCTTCAGACTTCTCGGTGAAGACCAAAACAAAGAAGTCATTAAGCATCTCTGCCATTTCCAAGTTTCCTGTTACTGTTTCTCCCTCCTCACTGAGCAGTGGGCCTACCCTGTCCTTGGTCTTCCTCTTGCTTCTAATGTATTGTGGAAGCAGAGAAAGAACGGATAGGAAGGGGATTGCAATGCATGACAGTTTCTTAGCAAGAGTTAGGCTAACTGTAACCCTAATAACGCGAGATTTGTAGAAGCGAGGATTGTGTGAGGCGAGTGGGAAAGAACTGTGTGAGAAGTTGTTGCGACCTTGTGTAGATAATATTGTATGTAGACTAGAGTCTAAACAAGTGAGGAAAATAAGATATCAGGATGACCTATGTATGAACAAAATGCAACTATTGCTCATTATTGTCTGTAACAAAAGGTGTAAATGCTTGTTGTAATTGTTTACCTGGGAGAGACCTGCCTAGGAGGGGGAGACCCTGTGTCCTAGTGCACTCTCTCCCTCTATGCAATTGATAGAGAGAGAATAAAGTATCTGACTTTGCTGTACCCAACCAAAGAGTGAGAACTGTGTTTTTCTCCAACAGGATTGATAAAAAGGCTTCTTGTTTCCCTTTATTCCCATAGCCAGTTTGAGCTCATTTTGTGCCTTTGCCTTTCTAATCTTGCCCCTGCATTCCTGTATTGTTTGCCTATATTTATCTGTCCTAGTTTCCATTTTTTATGTGATTCCTTTTATTTTTTAGATCATGCGAGATCTCGTGGTTAAGCCAAGGAGGTCTTTTGCCACATTTCCTATCTTTCCTACTCAGCGGAATAGCTTGCTTTTGGGCCCTTAATAGTGTCCCATTGAAAAACTGCCAACTCTCCTCAGTTGTTTTTCCTCTCAGTCTTCATTCCCATGGGACCTTACCTATCAGCTCTCTGAGCTTACCAAAATCCGCCTTCCTGAAATCCATTGTCTCTATTTTGCTGTACTCCCTTCTACCATTCCTTAGAACTGTGAACTCTATGATTTCATGACCCTCCCCCTCTACAACAACCCTCCCCAGCAGCTCCCCCAAAATCTCCTACCTGAGCTGGATCCACCACAGCCATTTCCCTTCCCCGGCCCCTAGGAAGATGGGACGGTCTGGAGCAAAATGGGGTCGTTATTCTGCAGCCTGTCAGGGTGAGAAGGGAAGTTCGGGAGGTTTCTGAATGAGTGTTAGTCCATTTCACACCCCGATTCCCCCAGGCTCTGTCCCTGTAGACAGACACTCTAGACTCTGCCATGCTGGGAGAAGCCTCAGTGACGCTATTACAGCACAGACCCGACCTCTCCCCCGGGACTAAACCCACCAGACGCTATTACACTCTCCCAGGAACAGTGTCTCTGAGCCAAACGCCAGAAAAGAGCAGAATCAAAGGAGCCTCTTTGGGGGATCCCCTGACACTGTCCCCAGAACAGCCCATTCCCTCAGCAGCACAGGGACCAGGCAGAGGCAGGAACTGGCTTTTCCTCTCTCTGCCCCTCCCCTCTCCCAGGAAAGTCACTGCCCCGGGGGGCTGCAGGGAATGGAGCTGGGCAAGGCTGGGTGCCCAGAACCTCCCTCCCTACTGATTGCTCCAGCTGCCCCGTCCAGTCTCTCCCCTCTCCCTCCTGCACGAAGAGCCGGTCACTGTCCTGCATTCCCGTGGGCGTTTCCTCGCCAATATCTACAGCCACTGCTAACGGGGGTGAGCCTGGGGGCGCTGGGGCAGCAGCTCTGCGCCGCGCAGACACTCGGGGCAGAGATGGGGGGAGCAGGAGCCATTTCTGCAGAGTCACTTTCCAGCCAGGCCCCAGCACTTACCCCAGATCTCTCGTATCACCTGCAGTCTCTGGCTCAGGAGCTGATGCCAGCAGAGCCCAGGGGGGTGCGGGGAGGGTGTAAACTATTTCCCTGAATCGAGTCTCCTTCAGCAGCTCAGTCACCATTTCAGCTAGAGCAGAGCTGCGGTAACTGGGCACTGGGCCACCCGGGGCCTTTAACACCACCACCCTGGGAAGGGGGTGCTGAGATGGACCATCCAGTGAGGAACACAAGTCCTTCTACCCTCCACCACACCCTAGTTTGGAACTGCTGCTGACAGCTTCCCCCACCCGTGGTCACTTTTATCCCCTCTGCCTCCCTCTATCTGGGGGTTTTCCCTTCTGCACCTACCTGGCAGGGCAGGCCGCCCCCCACCCCTGTCGGAACCCCTGAGCTTGTCCCAGATTTGTCCCTCTGCCCATCCCTCCCCTCCGATTTCTCCCCTTCAGGGGGATATTCCCTGCCTTTGATTGCAGGGAGCAGATTCTGATGGCGCGTGAGGGCAGCAACTTGCAGATGTTACTGAGCATGTGAGAAGTACATTAGAAGATAAGAACGGTCAGACTGGGTCAGACCAAAGGTCCATCTAGCCCAGTGTCCTGTCTGCCAACAGTGGCCAGTGCCAGGTGCCCCAGAGGGAATGAACAGACAGGAATCATCCAGTGACCCATCCCCTGTTGCCCAATTCCCAGCTTCTGACAGACAGAGGCTAGGGACACATCCCTGCCCGTCCCGGCTAACAGCCATTGATGGACCTGTCCTCCATGAACCCATCTAGTTCTCCTTTGATCACAGGACCCTGCTCAGGAACAGTGAAGTTGCAAGTTCTAATAGGAAACAGCTTCTGATACAAGGGCAGCTCCTCTTCCTCCTCCCCTCCCATGGGGATGAGCAGCCCCCACAACTGCCTCTCTGCTCCAGCCTCCTTCAACCCATTGCCCCCTTCAGCCTCCCCGCAAATGTCCCCTTCCCCCATCTCCCCCTTCAGCCTCCTCCAACTGCCCCCCATCGCCCCGTTCAGCCTCCCCAAACTGTTCCCTTCCCCGCACCGCACCTGGTCACCTTCAGCCCCCCGTTGCCCTCTTCAGCCTCCGGAAACTTCCCCCCACTGCCCTGGCTCCACCACTCTCAGGTTCCTTTCCCCACAACCATTTGCTTCCTTACCATAGGAAACAGGGGCAGAAAATGCTTTTGAAAAAACCTTTTGCAAAGTAAAAATAAAACAAGCCAAACAACCCCCTCCCTTGCTTTGTGCTGGGCGCCCAGCTGTGGGGTTGGGTGGGGTGGGGTGGGTTGGGGGGGAGTGTTGTTCTGAGCACACTCTGTTCAGGGAAGGGGTGGAGTTGGCCAAAGGGGCAGGTTGAATCTTTAGCAGAGAATTCCTTTCTCCATTCTGTTAGCTAAGCGTTGCTGTTAAATGCCAGCCGACGAATGCAGCATTTGAAGCAATCTGACTCTAAACCCCTGCCCTCTCGGTTGCTGCAGTTCTCACAGCCTCTCCTCTTGTGATGTCACCACATGACATGGTGTCTTATTCCCATAGCGTCTTATATATTAGACAGGACCAAAGTTTATAAGGTAAAAACTGAAGCATAACTCCTTCCCTTTCCCCTTTTGACTTAGGTAAAATAAATCCTGTCCCCTCCCTCAGCCCCAGCCCGGCCCCACCAGAGCTGCTGTGGCCAGGAGACAGGTGCTCTCTCACCTGGCCGTGAGCTGCTGTGGTGAGAGAGGGCTGGGGGGAGTCCTCTCTCCGTGGGGCAACCTGCTCCCGAAACCCCTCATTCCCAGCCCCACCCCAGAACCCACACCCCAAACCTCTGTCCCACTTCACCCCCTCCCACACTCCGAACCCTTCAGCCTCACCCCTGCCACACACCGTCCAGGTGCAGAATGAATTTTGTGATGTGCAGCAATATACAGGTGATGTGTCACATAACAAAATTGCACATATTGGTGCACATCACAAAATTCATTCCGCACACGGACATAAAAAATTTGAAGAAACACTGCTCCTGACTTTCAACCTATCTGTAACATCTTGAATTTCATACAGTGACTGATCAGAATAAAGTGCTCTCAAGTGAGCTACAGACCAACAGTGGTTCATAGTAATTATTCCGCCAGTATTTTAGAAGACCTCGACCACTAGAGGAAATCCTGACCCGCTAAGAGACAATTAATGGAGAGAAGCAGCAAGATTAATTCCATACATTGGATTGGTTGTGACTTATTTGCCTGATTTGAAAAGAGACCAAAAGGACCTGAGTCTCCTCGTTGTTGATAGCCCCCTGCTCGGCCAATCAGCACTGAGACTCTGAGGGGCGGGAGGCTGAGAGGTCTCACCAGGTGTCCCAAAGGACGGCCCAGGTCACCATCAGAGGGGATCACTCTCAAATCCAGCCCCAACTCTTTGTGAGGACCTCCCACAATGAGAGCACCCCCCACCCCATCCACACTCCACACACACCCCTCCTTGGTAGAGGGAGGGAAGCTGGGGAAAGGGGAAAAAGAAGCAAGAGAAGAGGAGAAAGGAGGGAGGAAAGAGGAAAAGGGAAACTAAAAAGGAATAACCCCAATGTCCCCAGGGATTCCAAGCGTCAAAGTCCTAGGCAGGAAATCAAATTCTGCCACCTTAAGCCAGTGTTTTCTGGGCCTAGAATGCTGCCTGCACCAGGGGGATCAGACTGAACAGGTTCCAAACCTCTCTGGGCTTCTTACCTCGTAAAAGGGAAGGTTGTTTTTGGCACAATCAATGGTAGGAAAGGAGAAAACTCCACAGAGGTTCCTCCTCATGCTCACATCCCTGAATCCTAATTCTCCCTCAGTCCTCGAGGAGAGACTTCGTGAAGGAGACTTGTGGCAGCAAAGCCGGGGGGGTCTCAGAGACTGGCCTGGCCCTGCACCTTTGTCCTGCCCGGCTGATGTCAGGGTCTCTCTGTGAGGTCACCCCCTCCCCACCACCTTTGCCCAATAGGCCGAGTTCCTGCAACAGGCCTTTGTGATGTCACTGCTATCCCCACCCCTCCCCTCAAAGCTGATGTACTGCCCCTGGCCAGCCTCGTTGGGTGTTTGTTTCCCCTGGATCTAGGGTTGCCAACTTTCTGACCCAACAAAACTGACCACTCTTGTCCCGCCCCATCAAGGACGGAATGCAACGCTGAGTTCACTCACCAACCCCCTGAAACGTGTCAGTGCCCCAGAGAAATGTGGACCCCTGCTATTGGAACGAGATGCTGGAGATCTGAATGGGAAAGGGACTGTCTGAATTGTCAAGATGGGGAACGAACAACAATCTACAGCGATGTCATTAACACAAACACACTCCAATCCTGCTCCAGCCGGAAGGGAAATGGGCAGGAATTCCTGCTGTCCAGCAATGGACACACTTACAGCCCCGCACAGCAGTGAGAGGGCCGGGGAGGCTGGTCTGAGCAAACAATGTGAAGTGATAATTCACTGAGAAGAGAATCATAGTGGATGATTCCCCTGGATCTAGGGTTGCCAACTTTCTGACCCAACAAAACTGACTACCCATGTCCCGCCCCTTCGCCGAGGTCCCGGCCCGCTCACTCCTTCTCCCTCCGTCGCTTGCTCTCCCCCACGCTCACTCACTGGCTCATTTTCACCAGGCTCTGGAGAGCTGGGGAGGGTCCCTTTCAACTGGCTGTTGTCAGGACAGAGCTGGGAAGGAGGCTGCCTGCCAAACACCTTGAAGAGGAGGCGTCCCTCCCTGTCAGAATATCATCTCCCTCCTTCAGTTCCGTGACGGCCTGAATTGTTCCTTATCCCGGCAGAGCTGGAGGATTGAAAGCAGCAACATCAAACCGCTGTGTAGCTAGCGGAAATGAACACAAACACTCCCTTGTATCTGAACAGATGGTTAGTTTTACCCTTGGTAAACTACAAGGCTAAAGGGATGGGCGGTGGCACCAGAGCTAAGGAATGAAACACAACACAATCATCATCGTTATGCCCATCGTTGCCCCTTTATTCTTCTGCTGTCTCGCTCCAACCACCGTGGCCCTCTGTCGGTTCAGTGAGAGTGCCACACTCATTGCTTCTGACACACAAAGATTCACACACGCACCTTGCACGCAAAACCTCACCAAGGAGTCACATGCACCTGCTGGTTCCCTGCACCCCTGCTGTACAGAATCCAGTCCCAAGGAAAGCTTGTGGGGCCCAGAGCTGGCAGGGAGTCCGGTGCTGGAGTATTTAACCTACAGTGACGGCACTCGGAGGAAAGATGCTGAACGAGTGCCAGTTCAACATTGGGAGCTCAGGTTCCAGTCCCCTCACAGCTCAGTCCATCGCTCTAGGCAAGGGGCACATCTGAATTCTCAGCTGGCTCAGTCTAGCTGCGTAGTTCTTGTTTACACCCAGTCAGGTCTGAGGCCTGTTTCGCACCCTGTGTTTGAGGAGACCGTCAGAAACCACTCTCTGCAATAGCAAATGCAGGAGGCCGTGTTATTGCTCCTGCCCCAGCACAGACAGCCAACGAGGGAAATGGTCTATATTTGAGGGTGGGACTCCCTGCCCTTCGCCAAAGACCAGCACCTCTCTTTGACCTGTCCCTCCTGAAGCGTTTCTTTCAGCAGGGAGCCCTAGAGCTCAGTGGCTGGAGCGCTGCGTTTGTCACTGACGCTTGGGGAGCTCCAATATCACTGGGCTCCTCTGCCAGCAAGTCAAACGAAAGGAAGGATTTCCTCATTTGACAATCCTGGGCTTGTGTGAGGGGGTGTCCACACTGCACACTGAGCCTGTCTCTGTGTGGCCTGGGCTTGGGGACTTGTGTTGACAATCCGGTGTTTGAGCATCCAGACTGCAGTGGAAACTCAGGCCTCAGGCAGTGTCTATCCTACCGCAGTAAGTCGTCCTAAGTGACGCTGCTCCAGATACGTGAATAACACAGCTGGATTCGACGTCGCTTAGGTCGACTTACTGCTGTGTCTACTCTGTGCTGGGCCGACGGGAGACTTACCTTACTCCTGGCGTTCCCGGTGTAGTCCCAGAGTCGCCCGGAGAGCGCTCCACTGTCGATTTAGTGGGTCTTCACTAGACCCCCACTAAATCGACCCCCGGGGGATCGATCGCAGCAGACAGCCTCACAGCTGTGCTGCGCATCCAACCTGCACTACTCAGCCCCGAGTCAGAAATTCAGCTCCTGTGGGGTGTGGCCCCCTCCTCAGTTCCCCGAGTCCCCAGTGATTTCTGCCATCACTTGTCTCCAGCCTGTTTGTGTCCATACGCTCCCCGCGGGGAGGCTGTGAGTGGTCTAGTTACAAGCTCTGGTTGCTCAGGCCTGTCAGGGAAGGCGAGCTCCGGGGAACATTGACACTGGAGATCCCTCAGAGGAAGCACAGGCCGTGGGTATAATAGGCGGGGAGGCTAAGCCTCTCCTGGCACAGCCGCCGACCAGGCCCCAGATGCCTGGGCCCCGGTGGCCCCTCCTGTGCTCCATCTCTTCCTGTATCTGCTTAGCTCCTTCTCCCAGCCCCCATCGCCCACCACTGCCTGGCTGAGTTCCCCCTCTCCTGCACTACACCCCCGCTCTGTGGGGTCCCTTCCGCTCACCGTGGGCCTCCTCTCCTCCACTCCCTCCCCATGGGTCAGTCCTGGGGCTGGTTTTATTCAACATCTTCATTAATGATCTGGATGATGGGATGGATTGCACCCTCAGCAAGTTCGCAGATGACACTAAGCTGGGGGAGAGGTAGATACCCTGGAGGGTAGGGATAGGGTCCAGAGTGACCTACACAAATTGGGATTGGGCCAAAAAAAATCTGATGAGGTTCAACAAGAACAAGTGCAGAGTCCTGCATTTTGGACGGAAGAATCCCATGTCCCGCTACAGGCTGGGGACTGACTGGCTAAGCAGCAGTTCTGCAGAAAGGGACCTGAGGATTACAATGCACTGGTGAGGCCACACCTGGAGTATTGTGTCCAGTTTGGGGCCCCTCACTACAGAAAGGATGTGGACAAATTGGAGAGAGTCCAGCAGAGGGGAAGGAAAATGATTAGGGGGCTGGGGCATATGACGTATGAGGATTGGCTGAGGGAACTGGGCTTATTTAGTCTACAGAAGAGAAGAGTGAGGGGGGATTTGATAGCTGCTTTCAACTACCTGAAAGGGGGGTTCCAAAGAGGATGGAGCTCAGCTGTTCTCAGTGGTGGCAGATGACAGAACAAGGAGCAATGGTCTCAAGTTGCAGTGGGGGAGGTCTAGATTGTATATTAGGAAACACAATTTCCTAATAGGAGGGTGGTGAAGCACTGGACTGGGTTCCCTAGGGAGGTGGTGGAATCTCCATCCTTAGAGGTTTTTAAGGTCAGGCTCGACAAAGCCCTGGCTGGGATGATTTAGTTGGGGATTGGTCCTGCCATGAGCAGGGGGTTGGACAAGATACCTCCTGAGGTCCCTTCCAACCCTGATATCCTATGATTCTACCAGTCCTTTGTCCATCCCCTAAGTAGGCACCGACTTCCCCTCTGGCCAGGGGGTGCTCAACTCCCGCTCTGCCCCAGGCCCCGCCCCCACTCCACCCCTTTCCCCAAGGCCCCTGCCCCTTCCCCCGAGCCTGCCATGCCCTCGCTCCTCCCCCCTCCTCACCAGAGCCTCCTGCGCACTGCAAAACAGCTGCTTGTGGTGGGTGGGAGGAGTGGGGAGGGAGTGGGGGGCGATGATTGGCGGGGCTGGCGGTGGGCGAGAGGTGCTGGGGGCTGGAGGGGGGTAGTGGATGGGGGGCTGCTGACATATTCCTGTGGCTCTTTGGCAATGTTCATTGGTAAATTCTGGCTCCTTCTCAGGCTCAGGTTGGCCACCCCTGTCCTAGGGACTGGTGGGGGCCAGCGTTGCAACAGTCACTTCTCAACGGCGACTGTGTGAGGATGGGAGGAATTACAGATCTGGTGGATGGAGGTTTCCTGATAGAGACCAAAAGGGGAGAACCTGTGATGTGCTCTGTCCAAGGAAGGTTATGAGAAAGGGGGAACAGGGATCCTGGTGCCTCTCCCCAAGGAAACCTCAGACAAAGCATCTCCTCTTGGACAGGAGCAGCAACCTTCACACTAGCAGTTACAGCCATCTTTAGGTTCATAAATTCATAGTTTCAAAGGCTCTAAGGCCAGCCCTGATCATCTAGTCTGACCCCCTGCATAACACAGGGTTATGAGTTCAATCCTTGAGGGGGCCATTTAGGGATCTGGGGCAAAAATCTGTCAGGAACGGTACTTGGTCCTGCTGTGAAGGCAGGGGACAGGACTCGATGACCTTTCAAGGTCCCTTCCAGCTCTGTGAGATAGGTATATTTCCATATTAATTAATGCAGCTCTCTCCCCACTACAGACCTGGCTGGGGGCAGCAGCAGCCCAGGCACCACCGTCCCTGCCGCAGCCCCCGGACTCCAAATGCCCTGCACCGGACACAGCTGCTCCCCACCCTTCCCTGGTGTAATGGTCAGCATGCAGGAGTCTGACTCCTACCATCTCACTTCAACTCTCCATGGGACCACTGGGTACCCTGTTGGCTTGTGGCCAAGCCCTGGGAGCTCTGCTTCCTTCTATTGAGTTGTGCAAGAGCAAGTCTTTCCCCTCCTGCCGGGTGACTAGCGCCCACTGGTGCCAAGTCCTCGCTCTGGCTGGTTTGACGGAATGGCCGCAATGGGCCGGGCCCTAGAACTTGACACCCTGGCTAGAGATGCTGCAGTCCTGAGGGTTGCGATTCTCGCAGCTTCACCAGATGCCCACAAGCTTGGCCCTTGCACTTGCTGCCGCGCTTTGACTCTTGCCCACATGGCGCGTAATGAAAGGAGGCCCAGGCCCAGGGTTGATAGGCAGGAGGGAGGAAGAGCCCCAGGCTGGAGCCCAGCACACTTTCCTCCTCCGGGCACCTAGAGCAGAGGCGGCTGGTGCTGACAGCTCCAAGGGAAGGCTTAAAAGCCATAGAGCAACCGAGGGTGGGGCAAGAGGAGGGGAGGACCGTGCCTGCGCGTGAGCTGCAGACAGCCACAAAGACACCAGCCAGCCTGCTCCCTGGCACACCAGACACCCACTGAAAGGCCATCCGCAGACCAGCATGGGGGGCAGCTGCTGATGCTCTGTGGCCAACATCAGAAGACGGTAGGAGAGCAGGGCCAGCCCCGCTGCTGGGGCCTCTTACCATTCCCGCTCCAAGGTTGCTCATTTCCCAGTGGGGCAGGAGATGTTCCCCAGCTGGTGAGAAGCAGAGAAACAGCCGGGCTCCAAAGGTGCTATTTAGCAGCCCCCTCAAGCAGCGGGACAGGCGCCCATTTGGAAGAGGGAAACTGCTCTGCACACTAGCCTGGGCATCCGCCCATTTTCTTTGGCAAGTCAGGAATGGCAAAGGCTAGCCTGGAAGCAACTAAGGCTCACGCTCTAGCCTTTGTGATGCCCTAGGCCCCAATCAGGGGCGGCTCTAGGCACCAGCAAAGCAAGCACGTGCTTGGGGCAGCCTATTTGCAGGGCCGGCAGGGATCCAGCATGGGAGCTGAGAACTAACAGGGGGCCCTGGGAGCTGTAGTTCCTTGGTTAACTCCCTGCTTATTTATCTAGGTTTCTCAGTTGGTGCCCATCACCACAGTGTCTGAGGGCCAAGTATCTGAGTGTCATTTGTCCTGTGGGGAGGCAATCTCTGTTCCCCTGTAACAAGAGACTGACTTTTTTGTTCTAATTCAATAGAAAGGTGCACGAGTGATAGTGAGCAGGGGCTTGTTTACACTAGAAAGTTGTAGTGCTTGAGCTCTACTAGTATAGTTGAAGCAGTACAACCCCCCTAGTATGGGGACAGTCCTATCAGTATAACGGTGCTTTAGACCAGTACAGTGAGGGGAATAAGCTATATTGGTGTAAGACACTTGCATGAGGATATAACTGCGTGCACAGTAGAAGTTGTGCTGGGACAACTATTAAGGGAGATGTAAATAAATGCATCCCTACCCAAAATAGTTCTAGAACTACCAAGAACTGTGTGCAGACCAGGCCTTTAAACATTAGGAAACACCCGAATGAAGGTTGCTTGTACCACCTTAGCACGGTGTCGTTGTGCGTATGTCTTATGATACAGACTCCCAGGTGTGGCCTTGGGGTCAGTTCCCTTCCCTTCTCTGCATCAGTTTCCTCCAAACTACCAGGGGAAGTGGTGGTTTCTCCATCTCTTGATGTCTTCCAATGAAGACTAGATTCCTTTCTGGAGTGTGCTTTGGTCCAAAACTAGCCACTATGCTATACAAGAGGTCTGTGATATCTAGCCACTGTGCTATACAAGATGCTATGCAAGAGGCGGGGGGCAGGAGGGGTCAGATTATATGATCTAATGGTCTCTTCTGGCCTTAAAGTCTAGAAATCTCTGAAAACCGGAGTGTGGCACATTGAGGAGCCTCTGATGTTTTTATAGTAGCCTGATTAATCCCCAGAGCTAAGAGTGAGTGTGTGTGTGTGTGTGTGTGTGTGTGTGTGGCGGGGGGGGGGGGCGATACAGGGGTCGCCGCTCAAACATGGAAAGGGGCTGGCAGGAGCAGGACATTAGCCCCACAGGGCAGGGCTGGGTGTGGCAGTGACATCACAAGGGCCTTTTGCAGCACCTCGGCTGATTGGTGAAAAGAGGTTGGGAGGCGGTGACCTCACAGAGAGTCCATGGCAACGGGCAGGCAGGACAGGCTGCAGGGCAGGGGCAATCTCAGAGACCCCCCTTGGTTTGCTGCAGCCAGTCTCCTTCCCGAGGTCTCCCCTTGAGGCCTGAGGGAGAATTCAGGTTCAGGTACGTGAGCGCGAGGAGGAGCCTCTTCGGAGTTTCCCCCTTTCCCACTACTGATTTAGTTGGAAAACAGCCGTCCCTGTGGAGAAGGTCAGAGCCTCAGAGCGGTTTGGAACCTGTTCAGCCTGAGCCATCTGGTGCCGGCCAAATTCTAGGCATGGAAAACACTAGGTTAAGGTGGGAGAATTTCCCCCCCACTGAGGACTTTGTCCCTTAGAGTCACTGGGGACATTGGGGTTTGTGTCTCTTTTGTTTTCCCTTTTCCCTTCTTCTCTCCCTCCACAGGCGAGGAGAGGGCTGCTCTCCAGCCCTCATTGTGGGAGGCCCTCACAAAGCGATGGGACAGGAAGAGTGCTCTGACAGAGATCCCCACTGGTGAGCTGGGCCATCCTTTGGGCCATGTGGTGAGACCCCTCAGCCTCCCGCCCCGCAGAGTCTCAATGCTGATTGGCTGAGCTGGGGGCTAAAGCTGGACCCTTTCTACTCCATCAGTTTACCTGACAGCTTAGAGAGTTAAACAGGCTGTAGGTCTCCTCCTGCAGCAACAGAACGGGCCTGTCCCAAGAGCTCCTCCTTGCCACTGAGTCCTGATGGCCTTTGATCAGGGCCAGGTGCCTGACAGACAATCATCTGCCCTACATGGGCTCTTTGCTTTTAAATTACCTTCCCATACGTAGCCTGGGCCCAGACTCCACTTAAAGGACCAGCAACCCCATGACACCTCTGCACTGACATTCGTTCATCTACATGGAGCTATTTATCTAGGTTTCTCAGTTGGTGCCCATCACCACAGTATCTGAGGGCCAAGTATCTGAGTGTCATTTGTCCTGTGGGGAGGCAATCTCTGTTCCTCCGTAACAAGAGACTGACTTTTTTGTTCTAATTCAATAGAAAGGTGCACGAGTGATAGTGAGCAGGGGCTTATTTACACTAGAAAGTTGTAGTGCTTGAGCTCTACTAGTATAGTTCAAGCAGTACAACCCCCCTAGTATGGGGACAGTCCTATCAGTATAACGGTGCTTTAGACCAGTACAGTGAGGGGAATAAGCTATATTGGTGTAAGACACTTGTATGAGGATAGAACTGTGTGCACAGTAGAAGTTGTGCTGGGACAACTATTAAGGGAGATGTAAATAAATGCATCCCTACCCAAAATAGTTCTAGACCTACCAAGAACTGTGTGCAGACCAGGCCTTTAAACGTTAGGAAACACCAGAATGAAGGTTGCTTGTACGACCTTAGCACGGTGTCGTTGTGCCTATGTCTTATGCAGGGGCGGGTCTAGGCACCAGCAAGGCAAGCACATGCTTGGGGCAGCCCATTTGCAGGGGTGGCAGGGATCCAGCATGGGAGCTGAGAACCAACAGGGGTCCCTGGGAGCTGTAGTTCCTTGGTTAGCTCCCTGCCTATAGAGCCAGCCCTGGAGCAGGGAAAGAACTACATTTCCCAGCATTCCCTTGGCCACTACCAACAGGAAAGAGGGGGAGGCAGGGAGGTACCTGAGACCTCATGCTGCAGTGAATGGAGAGCTGCACTGTGAATAGGGATTCCATATTTTAACATTCCAAAAATAGGACACTCCATGGAGAGGGAGGGTAGCCCCACCCTGCCCCCATCCACTCCGACTGCCCCCACAGAAACCCCAACCTATCCAACCCCCCTGCTCCAACTGCCCCACAGGACCCCACCCCCTATTTATGTACAGGCGTGACTACCTGCCCTTTCCTGGTTACTATACGCGGCCAGTCCGCATCCACATCCAGTAGTTAAAAAAAAAAAAAAAACTAATTATTTAAATTGGAATTTCATCCATTAATAAGTATTTATTATAGAGTTAAAACCATTCTATTGAAGGGCAGATATTAAATAAGCCCCACTGGTCCTTGTCCCCAACTGCCCCCTCCTGAGACTCCCCCCAACTTCTCCCCTAGGACCCCACCCCCTACCTGTCCCCTGACAAACTCTTGGGACTCCCGTGCCTATCCAACTGCTGACTGCCCCCCCGACCCCCTGACCCATCTAACCCCCCCTTCTCCCTGCCCCTGACTGCCCCCCTCCCGAACCGCCGCCCCATCCAACTCCCCCTGCTCCCTGTCCCTTGACTGCTCCCCCCAGAACCCGCTACCCGTTCTCCAACCCCCCAGCCCCCTTACCATGCCACTCAGACCAGCATATATGCTGCCGTGCCCCCCCGCGGAGCCACAGTCCCCTTCCCCCGCCCGAGCACCTGCCTTCCAGATTTGAACACCTCAAAATTCAGGTGTGCTCAAGCTCAGTTTGGGCAGCTGTTACTTCATTTCTCCCAAATCAAATATACTGATCCACTGTAACTTGCTGTAGAAAAAGTAGGATAAAATTGAGCAAGAAATGCTTCCCAGTGGTTATTAGGACTGGAATTGCTATTTTCAACAGCCATTGCTGTTTGTTTGTTTGTTTGTTTGTTTGTTTAAAAGGAAGACAGTGATATTGCATTGGCAAATTCCCCATAGAAAGAAAGAGTGGAACAAAAGAATAATAAAGGGACCTCAACTTTTCCTCATTTATGTAGGACAGTCTTATAATATGCATCCAGATATCCTCCAATCACACAAGCTGAAAATTGTTCCACTTTACTGCAGTTCTTTAATCATATGGGAACCAATCCTGTCTGTGTTCTGTGCACATCCAAAATTCCTGCGGAATGACCCGCCCTGGGAGCGAGTTACCAGTCACCCAGGGCTGTGGCGGAAGGAGGGTGCAGGTGGGGGGGGGGGAACCCAGGGCTGGGGCGACAGGAGGTGTGTGTGTGGGGCAATGGTGGGGGGAGTAGGGGGGAACCCAGATCTGGGGCAGCAGGGTGTGTGGGTGGGAGGGTGAGAGCCCAGGGCTGGGGTGGCAGGGGGGTGCAGGTCAGGGGGGGAGAGCCCAGGGCTGGGGCGGCAGAAGGTGTGTGTGTGGGACAATGGCGGGGGGATACGGGGGAGCGCAGAGCTGGGGCAGCAGGGAGGTGTGTGGGGGGAGAGCCCAGCACTGGGGCGGCAGAGAGGTGCGGATTGTGGGGGGGAGAACCCAGGGCTGGGGCAGCAGGGGGGTGCGGGTGGTGGGGGAGAGTCCAGGGTTGGGGCGGCAGGGGGGTGCAGCGAGGAGCCCAGGGCTGGGACAGGGGGCAGCCAAAACTTTTTTTGCTTGGGGCAGCAAAAAACCTAGAGCCGGCCCTGGCCCCAATTCCGTCCTGGGGCTCTAGCTGAAACCAGAGCATGGGCCTGAGCGGCCAAGAAGAGGTTCCAGGCCTGAAGAAAGCAGGAATTTCGGCACAAAGGGAAAACTAAGCAAGCACAACCACGAAGGGACTTGAACCCTCAATTGCCTGATCTAAAGTCAGCTGCCTTCACCCTTAGGCCACAGGGGAAAAGCCTCGCCAAAGCCTTCTTTAGAAAAGGGGGATGGACACTGTTTCTCGGGTCATCTACTGCGGGGTAGAGACTCTCTGGGCACAAGAAGTCGAGTTCCCAGCGAGTTGTGGCGCCACGTGCAGGACTTTGGCAGGGAGGCTTCAGCATGGGGGATTGGGATGCAGCTGGCTGTCTAGGTGCCATTTAGTGGCCCCACGGCACAGAGGGAGGTCGAGGAAAAGGACTCTTGCTGGTAGGCAGTGGCCGTGGAGAAAAAGAGGAAGGGTACCGAGCAGGAGCCATTTCTCTCACACATATATCTTCATCCTAGACATCAACCCCCACTGTCAGCAGAGGACAAAGTCAAGGCAAAATTTCATGACACCAAAAAGTGGATGAAGATGGAAATGCTTGAGTCAGAAATAATGATGTCAGAGAATCAATGTCAGACACGTCTGAAACTGAAAGATGAATTGGAATGTCTTCTGAACGCTTGTGAAATCTCTAAAAAGGAAGCGATATCTGGATGATGGAAAGCTCAAAAAAGGATTGGGCCAATTCCTGATTCATTCACAGATGGGCCACGTCTCCATAAGAAAGAAAACATATTGAACTACTGGGAACAGCTGAAAAATGTCACGCCCACGCTAAATCAACTAGCAAAATTCATACCGGCAGTTCCATAACACAAGTGAGCGTCAAAAGACAATTTCCGGGCCTCCAATGTGTCCTTTCACTGCAGAGGTCCTGTATGACAAAGCAAATGTTTAAATATGTTTTTTTAGGTTTCTCAAACAGACTGTTTAGGAAAAAATAATCATGTATATTTGACAACACAAAAACACTAGGGAAACTCATGTAAAGTTAAAGTTACCAAATAAATAAATAATCAAAAATCCAAACAGTTTGCAATATTGATCCTGCCTGCCCACCGGCGTGCCACACCCCCCAGCCCACTGCGGCCGGGACTCCTCTGGCCCAGGGGGGCTGGCCGGTCAGCGGGGTTAACTGGCAAGGTCCGGTTAACCGGTAAGCAAACCAGTAAACCCAGTACTTCCTGGTTCACCTTTGATATCCCTGGTTTGACCATGTCTAGGGAAAAAGATTCCCAGTGGCTGCTGGGCGGGGCAGCCCCTCCCAATGTCCTACCCCATGGCCTGGGGGAGCTGCCATTGTATCTCTGCCCATTCCCCTCCCTCCTCCTGCCCTCTGGCTCTGCCCTCCCCAGCCAGGCTCTGCTTGCTCAATAGTCTCCCTCCAGCCCCCCCATAGCCCCTCCCCCACATCCCCCCTTTTCTTCCCTTTATCGGACACTCAGAGTTTCCCTCTAGTCCAGCTCTGCTCCCCTGAGCCCCAGAATTCTCCCCCTGCCCCGATACCTGTGTGTTCCCCCAGCCTCCCTCCAGCGCCCCATATCCCCCAGCCCCCTCCCGCCCCCTGCATCCCTGTCCCCAATTCCTGCCCCCTCCCACATCGCTGCTCACCCCCCTCCCACATCCCTGTTCCCCAATTCCTACCCCCTCCCAGATCCCTGGTCACACCCCTCCCACCCCCTCCCACATTCCTGTTCCCCAATTCCTACCCCCTCCCACATCCCCGGTCACCCCCCTCCTGCCCCCTCCCACATCCCTGCTCACCCCTCTCCCACATCCCTGTTCCCCAATTCCTACCCCCTCCCACATCCCCGGTCACCCCCCTCCCGCCCTCTACCACATTCCCCTTCCCCCTCCTGCCCCCTCCTACATCCCTGCTCACCCCCCTCCCACATCCCTGTTCCCCAATTCCTGCCCCCTCCCTCATCCCCCATCACTCCTCTCCCGCCCCCTCCCACATCACCCTTCCTCCTCCCCCTTCCTGCCCGCTCCCACATCCCTGTTCACCCCGCTCCTGCATCCCTGTTCCCCAATTCTTGCCCCCTCCCACAACCCTTCCCCCTCCCCCCGGCTCCCCACATGTCGCTGCCCCTCCCCTACCCCCTGCAAACCCTGGGCGCTGCAGCCGCTTCCCTCTGCCCGAGGCCGGGACTCGCCCCGCTGGGAGCAGCCTGGGCCCCCCGCCCCGCACAGGCTGCACTGGGAGCAGCTCCCTGCGGGGGGCAGGTCTCCCCTTCTCCCCACGTGGGGCACTGCCGGGGGGGCTCAGGGTCCCAGTCAGGGGGGACAGGCCGGGGTCTCTGCCTGGGGAGAGTCTCGGGGGGGGGCAGCGGGAATGTCCCTCCCCTGCCCGCAGCCAGGACTCGGGGGGCCCCAGCAGCAGCAGCCGAGGCCTGGGGGGCTGGCAAGGCAGCACCCGCAATTCACTCCTGCTGCTGGGCTGTGCCCCGGATCGCTCCGCCCGGCGCCTCCTGGGCCCTGGCGAGCTGGAGTCCCTGGGTCTGGCCGGGGGTCTGGCTCTTATTCATGTCTTGTGGTGTCACCCCCAGCCCCCAACAGGGACGTGGGGCCAAGGGGTCCATGCCCAGGGGCTCAGGGATTTCAAAGGCGCCGGGCCGAGGGGATCGAGCTGTGTTTTTAAATAAAAATGAAGACACAAAATGTCACTAGATCAGTCGATGCCACAACTTACGCCTAGTGGGTGACAGACCCCCCGTCCCCTCTGGTGCACACAGCCAGAGATGCCCCAAGGCCGACCAACAACCGTGGTCTGGTGCCACCCCACTACCCCGCCCACAGCCCCATGGGGCTTCCCCCCACAAGCCCCCAGGCCCCAGTGTGGCCCACCACTCCACAATCCCCCACCGACTGTCCTCCTCGCCCCAAGCCAGGGTGCAGCCACCCCACCCAGCTGTGCCACCCGACAGCCCCACCCCCCACAGTCCCCGACAGCCGTGCTGTGTCCCCCTGGGGGCAGCCATGCTGCTGCCCCTCACTATCTCCCAGCCCAACAGCCACAGCCATGCCATTGACCCAAGCCCCCGATCCAAGTCCCCTATAGCCTCTCCCTCCCCCAGACCCCTCCCAGACCCAGGCCCCATCCATACAACCCAATCGCCCCCTGCCAACAACGCCCCTTCTCCTCTCCCACAGCACCGATCCATCCCCTACCCTCCCACACCACACAGACCCCTCCACCTCCCAGCTGTGCCACCCACCCACCCTGAGGCAGACCATCCACCCCGTCAGACACCCTCCCCCGCTGGTGCACCAAGGTCTCCCCAAAACCGACAACAGCTATGAATTAAAACCCCACAGTGTTTGTTGGGGCTACTGGAGCCATGGGACTACTTGGAGATGCTGAAATCTCACTCTTGTCTCTCTCCTCCTGCCCCCATCTCCAAGCCAGGCACTGGGCAGTTCAGTGGTGAAGTGATGAACTGATGATCATCAGTTTGTTTTATGATGGGGGGAGGGGGGAGGTTTAAACTATTTCCCTGGATCAAGTCTCCCTTGGCAGCTCAGTCACCATTTCAGCTAGAGCAGAGCTGGGCACTGGGTCACCCAGGGCCTTTAACACCCCGCCCTGGGGAGGGGGTGCTGAGATGGACCATCCAGTGAGGAACACAAGTCCTTCTACCCTCCACCACACCCTAGTTTGGAACTGCTGCTGACGGCTCCCTCCACCCGTGGTAACTTTTATCCCCTCTGCCTCCCTCTTTCTGGGGGTTTTCCCTTCTGCACCTACCTGGCAGGGCAGCCCCACCCCAGTCTGAACCCCTGATCCTGTCCCTCTGCCCATCCCACCCCTCCGATTTCCCCCCTTCAGGGGGATTTTCCCTGCGTTTGATTGCAGGGAGCAGATTCTGATGGCGCGTGAGGGCAGCAACTTGCAGATGTTACTGAGCATGTGAGAAGTAGATTAGAAGATAAGGACGGCCAGACTGAGTCAGACCAAAGGTCTATCTAGCCCAGTGTCCTGTCTGCTGACAGCGGCCAGTGCCAGGTGCTCCAGAGGGAATGAACAGACAGGAATCATCCAGTGACCCATCCCCTGTCCCCCATTCCCAGCTTCTGACAGACAGAGGTTAGGGACACCATCGCTGCCCATCCCGGCTAAGCCATTGATGGACCTGTCCTCCATGAACCCATCTAGTTCCCCTTTGATCACAGGACCCTGCTCAGGAACAGTGAAGTTGCAAGTTCTAATAGGAAACAGCCTCTGATACAAGGGCAGCTCCTCTTCCTCCTCCCCTCCCATGGGGATGAGCAGCCCCCACAACTGCCTCTCTGCCCCAGCCTCCTTCAACCCATTGCCCCCTTCAGCCTCCCCCCAAATGTCCCCTTCTCCCATCTCCCCCTTCAGCCTCCTCCAACTGCCCCCCATCGCCCTGTTCAGCCTCCCCAAACTGTTCCCTTCCCCGCACCACACCTGGTCACCTTCAGCCCCCCGTTGCCCTCTTCAGCCTCCGGAAATTCCCCCCACTGCCCTGGCTCCACCGCTCTCAAGTTCCCTTCCCCACAACCATCTGCTTCCTCACCATGGGGAACAGGAGCAGAAAATGCTTTTCAAAAAACCTTCTGCAAAGTAAAAAGTAAAACAAACCAAGCAACCCCCTCCCTTGCTTTGTGCTGGGTGCCCACCTGTGGGCTTGTGTGTGTGTGTGTGTTGGGGGGTGTTGTTCTGAGCACACTCTGTTCAGGGAAGGGGTGGAGTTGGCCAAAGGGGCAGGTTGAATCTTTAGCAGAGAATTCCTTTCTCCATTCTGTTAGCTAAGCATTGCTGTTAAATGTCAGCCGACGAATGCAGCATTTGAAACAATCTGACTCTAAATCCCCTGCCCTCTCGGTTGCTGCAGTTCTCACAGCCTCTGCTCTTGTGATGTCACCACATGACATGGTGTCTTATTCCCATAGCATCTTGTAGGTTAGACAGGACTTAAGTTTATGAGGTAAAAACTGAAGCATAACTCCTTCCCTTTCCGCTTTTGACTTAGGAAAAATACATTCTGTCCCCTCCCCCAGCCCAGCCACACCAGAGCTGCTGCGGCTAGGAGACAGGTGCCCTCTCATCTGGCCCTGGGCTGCTGTGGGGAGAGAGGGCTGGGGGGGGTCCTCTCTCCCTCAGGCAACCTGCTCCCCAAACCCCTCATTCCCAGCTCCACCCCAGAGCCCACAACCCCATCCGGAACCCTCACCCCCCTGCACCCCAACCCTCGGCCATAGCCCTGAGCCCTTATCCCCATTCCCACGCCAGAGCCAGCACCCCCAGCCAGAGCCCTCACCCCCCTGCACCCCAACCCTTGCCCCCCACAAGTCCCCTCCCACACTCCGAACCCTTCTGCCTCACCCCTGCCACACACCGTCCAGGTGCAGAAGGAATTTTTAATGTGCACCAATATACAGGTGATGTGTCACATCTCACCTCCACATTGGTGCACACAACAGAATTCATTCCGCACATGGGGACCCAAAAAATTAGAGGAAACACTGCTCCTGACTTTCAACCTATCTGTCACATCTAGAATTTCATACAGTGACTGATCAGAATAAAGTGCTCTCAAGTGAGCAACAGACCAACAGTGGTTCATAGTAATTATTCAGCAAGTATTTTAGAAGACCTAGAACATTAGAGGAAATCATGAACTGATAAGCGATAATTAATGGAGAGAAGCAGCAAGATTAATCGCATACATTGGATTGGTTGTGACTTATTTGCCTGATTTGAAAAGAGACCAAAAGGACCTGAGTCTCCTCACTGTTGATAGCCCCCTGCTCGGCCAATCAGCACTGAGACTCTGAGGGGAGGGAGGCTGATTGGTCTACACTAGGCGTTTATGTCGAAGTTATCGCCGTTACATCGAATTAACCCTGCACCCGTCCACACTGCAATGCTATTTAGTTCGACATAGAGGTCTCTTTAATTCGACTTCTGTACTCCTCCCCGACGAGGGGAGTAGCGCTAAATTCGACATGGCCATGTCGAATTAGGCTAGGTGTGGATGGAAATCGACGCTAATAGCCCCGGGAGCTATCCCACAGTGCACCACTCTGTTGACGCTCTGGACAGCAGTACGAGCTCGGATGCTCTGACCAGCCACACAGGAAAAGCCCCGGGAAAATTTGAATTTGAATTCCTTTTCCTGTCTGGCCAGTTTGAATCTCATTTCCTGTCTGGACATCGTGGCGATCACAGCAGCACTGGCAACGATGCAGAGCTCTCCAGCAGTGATGGCCGTGCAGTCTGTGAATAGAAAGAGGGCCCCAGCATGGACTGATCGGGAAGTCTTGGATCTCATCGCTGTGTGGGGCGATGAGTCTGTGCTTTCCGAGCTGCGATCCAAAAGACGGAATGCAAAGATCTACGAGAAGATCTCTAAAGACATGTCAGAGAGAGGATACAGCCGGGATGCAACGCAGTGCCGCGTGAAAATCAAGGAGCTGAGAGAAGGCTACCAGAAGACCAAAGAGGCAAACGGACGCTCCGGATCCCATCCCCAGACATCCTGTTTCTACGAGGCACTGCATTCCATCCTCGGTGCGGCCGCCACCACTACCCCACCACTGACTGTGGACTCTGAGGATGGGATAATGTCCACGGACGGTTCCTCGGACATGTTAGGGGACGGAGAAGATGAGGAAGGAGATGAGGAGGGCGAGGCAGTCGGCAGCGCTCACAACGCTGATTTCCCCGACAGCCAGGATCTCTTCATCACCCTTACAGAGATCCCCTACCAAGCGTCCCCAGCCGTTACCCTGGACACAGAATTTGGGGAAGGATCATCCAGTAAGTGTTGTAAACATCTAAACATTTATTTTTAACAGAACAGGAATATTAACAATTAAAAGAATGGGTTGTTCATGATTACTTTGCCCTAGGCGCTTAACGGTTCAGTCATGGGCAGTGCAAGTTTTGAAAAAAAATCTAGCAATGTCCGGTTTTCCGTGATTGTCCTGCCCAAGCCGCTCTACTGTTTAGTCCCTGCTACTGCAGCTACAGTAAAATGCGGTCTATATGTGCGGGGATAGAGCAGTAATCCTCCTGGGACATCTCGATGAAGCTCTCCTGGAGGTAATTGGAAAGCTGTTGCATGAGGTTCCTGGGGAGAGCGGCCTTATTGGGTCCTCCGAAGTACGACACGTTGCCGCGCCACGAGACTATCAAGTACTCGGGAATCATTGCTCTGCACAGCAGGGCGGCATACGGCCCTGGTCTTTGGAGGCTTTCCCGGAGCATTCTCTCTCTCTCGCTCTCAGAGATCCTCATCAGGGTGATGTCGCCCATGGTGACCTGCTTTGAATTAGGTAGGGGAATGTTAGTGTTGGGACTGCTTGACCGTTCCTTTACAGAACTGTAACCGCTGGTTTGCAGCCACGCGGTGGAGGCGGGAGAGGGGCAGCCGAAAGGGATCGTTCCCGGGGACAGCCGCGAGGGGGTGGGACAGGGGCAGAGTTCCCGCTTGCCGGATTGCTGGCAGCAGGGACTGACATTGCTTTAAATGTGAAATGAGGCCAGTGGTAATATAAAAGTTTTAAACTGCCACAAGTCTACGGCTTACCATGTCTGCCTGCAACAGAAATTCCGTTGTGCTGCCCCGCTTCTCAAATGTGCTGTGCAAGACCCCAGGCATTGAATGCGAAGGCCGAGAATTCGACCTTGTGCTGAGTGCGCATGTGATAGGTGCTGTGCATGGTCTTGTTCACAGAGAAAAACTATGTTCTTTGTTCACAACTACATTTATCTTTCTGAGGAATTCACTCCCTTTTTCCCATTTCCACAGCCCCATCTGCGACTGTCTCACAACCTAGCCTGGCATCACACTCCCAGAGGCTAGCGCGGATTAGGCATAAGAAGAAGAGGACACGGGAGGACATGTTCTCGGAGCTTATGGCCTGTTCCCAAGCCCAGGCAGCACAGCAGACCCAGTGGCGGGAGAACTTGACCCAAATGCACCAAGCAAACATGGATCGGGAGGAGAGGTGGCGGCAGGAAGACCAGCAGGCGACTCAAACGCTGCTTGGACTAATGAGGGAGCAAACGGACACGCTCCGGCGCCTTGTGGATGTTCTGCAGGAACGGAGGCAGGAGGACAGAGCCCCGCTGCAGTCCATCTCTAACCGCCCTCCCCCGCCACCAAGTCCCATACCCACCTCACCCAAAGTGCAAACAAGGAGAGGCGGCAGAGTCCGTGCTAACTCTCACTCCACCCCTGCAGAGAGCTCGAGTAGCAGAAGGCTCTCATTCCCCAAAATTTGAAAAGTTCTTTCCTTTCCGCCTGACACAAGCCCCCGTCCAAGTTTCACCTCCCAGTTCCATGTGTAGTTGATAATAAAAAATAAGTTTCTGTTAACTACTGTTTCAATCATGTTCTTTTGGAGGAGGAGGGGAAAGGGGGTTGGTAATTGGACAGGACAGTCACCTTTGGCAGGGTACATAGGCGGGGGCAGGCACAGCAGCAGGGCACATAGACAGTGCAGTGATGCAGTGACTAGTTACCCTGGTTAGTCTGGGAGGTGGTTTTCATGTTATGTGGTGGGGGGTGGGTTGCTCTGTGACTTTGTGGCGGGGGAGGGCAGTTACAGATCTTAAGCGGTGGTCCTTATGCAGGATCACAGAGCCACGCAGCAGGGGATCTGTAACCGTCCTCCCCCTGCCACAAAGTCACATAGCCCCCCCATACACACAGTCTCGATCAGGAGGGGTGACAGGCTCCGCTGAAACAACCATCCCACCGCAGCGGAGCCTGTCAATCCTTGAGTTTAGAAGCTTCATTCGCGTCACTACACTACATCCGCTCCGCACCACAGTCTGCATCCCAGTTTTAAAAAATTCCCGCGAAAACAGTAGTAAAGAAAACGGTGTGCATTAACAAAGTAGAACTATTTTTATTTCGACACGCGTGTTGGAGGGGGGGTGAAGGGGGTATGTAACTGGATAGGATAGTCAACATTAACTGGGTAAAGAAACGGGGGCAGGTTCAGCTTCTCTGTACACAAACTTTAAAGTCACAGGTTACCCTGCTCACTCAGGAACTTTGCTTTCAAAGCCTCCCGGATGCACAGCGCTTCCCGCTGGTCTCTTCTAATCGCCCGGCTGTCTGGCTGTGCGTAATCAGCAGCCAGGCTATTTTCCTCAACCTCCCACCCCGCCATAAAGGTCTCCCCCTTGCTCTCACAGAGATTGTGGAGCACACAGCAAGCTGCTATAACAATGGGGATATTGGTTTCGCTGAGATCACAGCGAGTCAGTAAGCTTCTCCATCTCCCCTTGAGACGGCCAAAAGCACACTCCACCACCATTCTGCACTTGCTCAGCCGGTAGTTGAAGAGTTCTTTTTCAGTGTCCAGGGCGCCAGTATAGGGCTTCATGAGCCAGGGCATTAGCGGGTAGGCTGGGTCCCCGAGGATGACTATAGGAATCTCCACATCCCCAACAGTTATTTTGTGGTCCGGGAAGTAAATACCTTGTTGCAGCCGTCTAAACAGACCAGAGTTCCTGAAAACACGAGCGTCATGAACCTTGCCCGGCCATCCCACGTAGATGTTGGTAAAACGTCCCCTGTGGTCCACCAGTGCTTGCAGCACCATGGAAAAGTAGCCCTTTCAGTTAATGTACTGGCTGGCCTGGTGGTCCGGTGCCAGGATAGGGATATGAGTTCCATCTATGGCCCCACTGCAGTTTGGGAATCCCATCGCTGCGAAGCCATCTATGATCGCCTCCACGTTTCCCAGGGTCACTACCTTTGGCAGCAGTACATCAACGATTGCCTTCGCTACTTGCATCACAACAACCCCCACGGTAGATTTGCCCACCCCAAACTGGTTCGCGACTGACCGGTAGCTGTCTGGCGTGGCAAGCTTCCAGAGGGCTATGGCCACTCGCTTCTGGACACTCAGTGCAGCTCACAACCGGGTGTCATTGCGCTTCAGGGCAGAGGACAGCAACTCACAAAGTTCCAGGAAAGTTCCCTTCCGCATGCGAAAGTTTCGCAGCCACTGGGATTCATCCCAGACCTGCAGCACTATGCGGTCCCACCACTCAGTGCTTGTTTCCCGTGCCCAGAATCGCCATTCCACGGCATCAACATGACCCATTGCCACCGTGATGTCCTCGGCGCTGGGTCCCGTTCTTTCTGAGAGGTCTGTGCTACTCTCAGACTTCAGGCCATCACCGCGGTGCCGTAGCCTCCTCGCCTGACTTTTCTGCATCTGCCTCAGGGAAACCTGTATGATAAGCTGCTAGGCGTTGAGAGCGGCCACAACCGCAGCGGTGGTCGCAGCGGGCTCCATGCTCGCAGTGCTGTGGCGTCCGCGCTGTCAATGACTGGAAAAGTGCGCGAACTGATTTCCCGCCGGCGCTTTCAGGGAGGGAGGGCGGGAGTGATGCACGGATGACGACAGTTACCCAAAAGCACCCTCGACACATTTTGTTACCCAGAAGGCATTGCCGGCTACACCCAGAATTCCAATGGGCAGAGGGGACTGCGGGAACTGTGGGATAGCTGACCACAGTGCACCGCTTCGAATGTCGACGCTTTCACTGTTAGTGTGGACTCACAAAGTCGAATTACTGTCCTTAGTGTGGACACACACGTTCGACTTTGCAATATCGATTCCAAAAATTCGATGCAAGTAAAATCGAACTACTCTCGTAGTGTAGACAAAGGTCTCACCAGATGTCACAAAGGACGGCTCAAGTCACCATCAGAGGGGATCACTCTCAGATCCAGCCCCACCTCTTTGTGAGGACCTCCCGCAATGAGAGCACCCCCCACCCCATCCACACTCCACACACACCCCTCCTTGGTAGAGGGAGGGAAGCCGGGGAAAGGGGAAAAAGAAGCAAGAGAAGAGGAGAAAGGAGGGAGGAAAGAGGGAAAGGGAAACCAAAAAGGATAAACTCCAATGTCCCCAGGGATTCCAAGCGTCAATGTCCTAGGTAGGAAATCAAATTCGGCCACCTTAAGCCAGTGTTTCCTGGGCCTAGAATGCTGCCTGCACCAGGGGGATCAGACTGAACAGGTTCCAAACCTCTCTGGGCCTCTTACCTTGTAAAAGGGAAGTTTGTTTTTGGCACAATCAATGGTAGGAAAGGAGAAAACTCCACAGAGGTTCCTCCTCATGCTCACATCCATGAATCCTAATTCTCTCTCAGTCCTCGAGGAGAGACATCGCAAAGGAGACTTGCGGCAGCAAAGCCAGGGGAGTCTCAGAGACTGGCCTGGCCCTGCACCTCTGTCCTGCCCGGCTGATGTCAGGGTCTCTCTGTGAGGTCACCCCCTCCCCACCACCTTTGCCCAATAGGCTGAGTTCCTGCAAGAGGCCTTTGTGATGTCACTGCCACCCCCACCCCTCCCCTCCAAGCTCATGTCCTGTCCTTGGACAGCCTCGTTGGGTGTTTGTTTCCCCTGGATCTAGGGTTGCCAACTTTCTGACCCAACAAAACTGACCACCCATGTCCCGCCTCTTCTCCGAGGTCCCGGCCCGCTCACTCCTTCTCCCTCCGTTGCTTGCTCTCCCCCACGCTCACTCACTGGCTCATTTTCACCAGGCTGAGGAGGGCTGGGGAGGGTCCCTTTCAACTGGCTGTTGTCAGGACAGAGCTGGGAAGGAGGCTGCCTGCCAAACACCTTGAAGAGGAGGCGTCCCTCCCTGTCAGAATATCATCTCCCTCCTTCAGTTCAGTGACGGCCTGAATTGTTCCTTATCCCGGCAGAGCTGGAGGATTGAAAGCAGCAACATCAAACCCCTGTGTAGCTAGCGGAAATGAACACAAACACTCCCTTGTATCTGAACAGATGGTTAGTTTTACCCTTGGTAAACTACAAGGCTAAAGGGATGGGCGGTGGCACCAGATCTAAGGAATGAAACACAACACAATGATCATCGTTATGCCCATCGTTGCCCCTTTATTCTTCTGCTGTCTCGCTCCAACCACCGTGGCCCTCGGTCGGTTCAGTCAGAGTGCCACACTCATTGCTTCTGACACACAAAGACTCACACACACACCTTGCACGCAAAACCTCACCAAGGAGTCACATGCACCTGCTGGTTCCCTGCACCCCTGCTGTACAGAATCCAGTCCCAAGGAAAGCTTGTGGGGCCCACGGCTGGCAGGGAGTCCGGTGCTGGAGTATTTAACCTACAGTGACGGCACTCGGAGGAAAGATGCTGAACGAGTGCCAGTTAAACATTGGGAGCTCAGGTTCCAGTCCCCTCACAGCTCAGTCCATCGCTCTAGGCAAGGGGCACATCTGAATTCTCAGCTGGCTCAGTCTAGCTGCGTAGTTCTTGTTTACACCCAGTCAGGTCTGAGGCCTGTTTCGCACCCTGTGTTTGAGGAGACCGTCAGAAACCACTCTCTGCAATAGCAAATGCAGGAGGCCGTGTTATTGCTCCTGCCCCAGCACAGACAGACAAGGAAGGAAATGGTCTATATTTGAGGGTGGGACTCCCTGCCCTTGGCCAAAGACCAGCACCTCTCTTTGACCTGTCCCTCCTGAAGCGTTTCTTTCAGCAGGGAGCCCTAGAGCTCAGTGGCTGGAGCGCTGCGTTTGTCACTGACGCTTGGGGAGCTCCAATATCACTGGGCTCCTCTGCCAGCAAGTCAAACGAAAGGAAGGATTTCCTCATTTGACAATCCTGGGCTTGTGTGAGGGGGTGTCCACACTGCACACTGAGCCTGTCTCTGTGTGGCCTGGGCTTGGGGACTTGTGTTGACAATCCGGTGTTTGAGCATCCAGACTGCAGTGGAAACTCAGGCCTCAGGCAGTGTCTGTCCTACCGCAGTAAGTCGTCCTAAGTGACGCTGCTCCAGCTACGTGAATAACACAGCTGGATTCGACGTCGCTTAGGTCGACTTACTGCTGTGTCTACTCTGTGCTGGGCCGACGGGAAACTTACCTTACTCCTGGCGTTCCCGGTGTAGTCCCCGAGTCTCCCGGAGAGCGCTCCACTGTCGATTTAGTGGGTCTTCACTAGACCCCCACTAAATCGACCCCCGGGGGATCGATCGCAGCAGACAGCCTCACAGCTGTGCTGCGCATCCAACCTGCACTACTCAGCCCCGAGTAAGAAATTCAGCTCCTGTGGGGTGTGGCCTCCTCCTCAGCTCCCCGAGTCCCCAGTGATTTCTGCCATCACTTGTCTCCAGCCTGTTTGTGTCCATACGCTCCCCGCGGGGAGGCTGTGAGTGGTCTAGTTACAAGCTCTGGTTGCTCAGGCCTGTCAGGGAAGGCGAGCTCCGGGGAACATTGACACTGGAGATCCCTCAGAGGAAGCACAGGCCGTGGGTATAATAGGCGGGGAGGCTAAGCCTCCCCTGGCACAACCGCAGACCAGGCCCCGGATGCCTGGGCCCCGGTGGCCCCTCCTGTGCTCCATCTCTTCCTGTATCTGCTTAGCCCCTTCTCCCAGCCCCCATCGCCCACCGCTGCCTGGCTGAGTTCCCCCTCTCCTGCACTACACCCCCGCTCTGTGGGGTCCCTTCCGCTCACCGTGGGCCTCCTCTCCTCCACTCCCTCCCCCGCTTTCCCATGGGTCAGTCCTGGGGCTGGTTTTATTCAACATCTTCATTAATGATCTGGATGATGGGATGGATTGCACCCTCAGCAAGTTAGCAGATGACACTAAGCTGCGGGGAGAGGTAGA
>NC_088807.1:16634609-16646346 GCF_011386835.1 Chrysemys picta bellii | reverse complement strand
AGCTCGGCTCCGTCCCGGCCCCCGCGGCTCGGCTCGGCTCCAGCCCGGCTCTGCTCAACTCCAGCCCGGCCCTGGCTGAGCGGCTCGGGCCCGGCCCCCGAGGCTTGGCTCCGGGTCCGGCCCGGCCCCTGCGGCTCGAGCCCGGCCCCGGCTGAGCGGCTCCGGGTCCGGCCCAGCACCCCGGCTCGGCTCCAGCCCGGCCCTGGCTGAGCGGCTCCGGCCCAGACCCAAGCCCCACGACCCCGGCTGGAGCTCCGGCCGGAGCGGGGCCCAATTCCTGGGGGTGGGGCTTGTGGCAAGCCATGCCCCCAGGAATCGGGCCCCGCTCTTGCTAAAGCCGGCCCTGGGGGGAAGCTCCCCGCAGTGAGGCTTAGAGGCTCTCTGCTGCAATCGGGCCTGTGAGATATTAGTCTTGCAGTATTTGTTCAGTGCTGATGGATTGGCTGTAGGAGCTGTGTCTGGGGAGTCCCCACAGAACTGCCCGGCGGAAAGAGGGGGCTGTTCAGTTCTGCTGACTTTGCAGCTGGACGCAGCCTTTTGGGTCCTAGTGCCGGTGGTGCTCCCCGTCTGTGTGCTGGGAGGGGCCATCCTGTTCTCTGTACAGTAGGGAGTGCATGGGCTGGGGCGGAGGGGGGACTGGGGGAAATAAGCAGTAGGGAAGGAAGGGGGTGGGATGGGGAGGAGATGGGCAGTGGGGAAGGGGCATGGGATGGGGAAGAGAAGGGGATGAGGGATGCGGGGACAGGGGAGAACCGGGAGCCTGGCATGCAGCATCCCCTTGGCAGCAGCTGAGGCTCGCCCGTTAAGCAGCCCCATCGAACCCTCCCCCTGACTAGCCCCACCTGCCCTGCATCTGTACCTACCCACCCCACAGAGCCCCAGCCAGCTTCACTTGGACCCCCACCCCAATGAGCCCCACCTCCCCTGCATCCGCCCTCCCGCTGAGCTCCCCACACCTAGACACCCCCTGCTGAGCCCCAAGCACCTTCACCTGGACCCCTCTACAGAGTCCCACTGCCCCATCAACCCCCAACGAGCCCCTGTGCATCCAGATCCCCCACTGAGCCACCTGCACCCCGACTGCTCCACCCAGAACCCTGTTAGCCCCACCTGGATCCCCCCACACTGAGCCCCTCCACACTTGGATCCTGCCGGGCTGAGCCTGCCTCCCACACCTGGTGCACCTGGCGCAGAGGGGCAGTGCCCAAAGGTGTTTCTGGGGCAGGCCCATCCCTTACAATGTGTCAGGGTCGGGTGCAGCCTCACTGTCGAGTCCCTGTCCTGGGAAGGGAGGGGGGAGGCTGCAGGGTGATCTCCCACCTCCATGCAGCCAGTGGCCTGGGCTCCCCCTGCCAGGCTGCAGCTTCCACGTTTATTTATTGACAAATAACATTTGCTGAATTTTAAAATAGTGCACAGAATTTTTAATGTTTTGGTGCTGAATTCCCTCAGGAATATGGAGTGCTGGGCAGTTGTGGGGGGGCTGTGAGAGGGGCACTAGGCAGTGGGGGGTGCTGGTTATAGGGCTCTGCGGGCCAGAGGGGCACTGGGCTTGGGAGTTGCCAGGCATAAAGGGGTGGGGGTAATGGGCGGGGGGTAGTATGGCAGAGCACACCGACAGCTGACAGCGCACTGGCGTGGCCACATTTGCGGCACTTGCAGCAGCATTGGGAGTGGTGCATTATGGGCAGCTATCCCAGCATTCAAGTGACTGCAACGTGCTTTTCAAATGGGAGGGGTGAGGTGGAGTGTGACAGGGAGTGTGTTGTGTATATGTGGGGGGAGAGAGAGGGGGGTTTTGGGGGGCTGAGCACGTCAGCATGCTGTCTTGTAAGTTCAGACAGCAGCAGACCCCCCCTCTCCCCTGCGTCTCTCTCTCACACAGCATTGCACAGTAACGGCTTGCATGCCGGCTGTCAGAAATGGGGCTTTGAAAGGGCATTTCCGCATTCCTACAGGAGTTCAAAACAGTGACAAGAGTGGCCACTTGACTTAAGGGGATTATGGGACGTTCCGGAGGCCGATCAGAGCGCAGTAACGCAACACCTCGTTCACACTGACGCCCGGACGTTGTAGCCAAGGTGCAGCAAACGTTATTCCTCTCGCCGAGGTGGAGAACCAGGCGCGCTGTAGCCACGGAGTCATAGCGCTCTACGTGCCATGCCAATGTGGACGGGGAGTGAGCTAGTGCACCCAGGTTCCTTTATTGCGCTGTAACTCGCAAGTGTAGCCAAGCCCTGAGTGAGCAGTCTGTGCGTCAGGGTCTGCACTTGTGAACACACCTAGCCAGCAAAGGAATTCTTGTAAGCAGGAAGTTTCTGTTTTCAACCTTCTAGGCAAAAGGTGTGTGTGTGTGGGGGGGGGAAAAGAACCCAATCCTGCTAAAGGGAAGAATGAGTGTCCAGCCTTGAAATTGGTAGCAGCTGAGAATCTAAAAGCTAGTGTCTGTGTTGATGCAAATTACCTGGCTTGCAGGGAGAAAAAAGACTTGCTAATAGCTATTAGCACAGAGAGCCCACCCAATCAGCCAGTGAATTCTGTTAAGCAAGAAAAATCAGGATTTGATCCTTCAGGACAAGGAGCAAAAAGAGAACTTGATTTTGCAAAGGAAAGCCACAGGTTAACCTTAAAATGCCAAAAACCCAATGGTATTGGGCCAAAGGTGTGGCATGACAAAAAAGATTGTAAATGGACACTTGCAATGGATTTGTTGTTATTGCTAATGGTAATTTTTGTAACTAATGTCTTGCTATTAGCAAGAACTGTAAAAATGTACAATGTGCCTAATCTTTTGGAAAAATCCCTTGAACATGTTAAGAGTACTACATAAGAACATACTTTATGTTCAAAGGCCTTGTTATCCTAATGTTTCACAGTTAATGCCTGTAAACAGCATTGGAACTTTTCACAGGGGAAAAGACATTCCAGACCTGATGTGCTGTATGAAAAGGGAAACTAAGGCACACTACCATATTGCTTTCACGGCTAAATGCCAAGATTCCTATACTACGAACAACATTAATATCTACATTGGCTTGATGTTAATTGGGTTCCAAACATTTGCCAGAGCTTTTATGAATAAAGTAGCTATGTTCTTGGCAAGATCACATTAGATATATAGGAACCATGCTGCAAGAGCAGATCCAATCCACTATTGTTCTAACCAAGTTTTCCCTTGAGTTTGTAAAGAGATTCAATCATGTTATTGAACATGACTTTGATAAACCATTTCTGTTATGCACTGGTACGGCTTGTAACCCAAGACTAGCTGTAGTGAGACAGAACTCAGGATGGGGAGCTCTTGGGATGCAGTCAGGGATGTTTGTCATCCCTTCCTGCATCAATTTTGCATTTGGGGTGTGACGTTCTTGACATAATCTGTAACTGTATAGATCACTGTTGCAACCACTGTTATATATTTGCAGCAAATATTATATAAAGGTTGTCGTGTAAGGGGTCTATGGAGAGGTTATGGTTTGTTGGTTATGATTATGCTGTCTATATGTGTGTTTCATTTTTGTAGTTGAAGTTATGAATATTGGCTTTATACTGTCTGTATTTCAAACTTATGCTATGCTTCTGGGAGACACCCCAGACAAGTTGGTGTCAGCTCTGCCTAGCCTGCTTGATGGCCCATTAAGGACCATCAGCTATACAACTGACCCATTGAGAGAAGGCAGATACACCTTGTGACTCAGCAAAGTATGCAGGGACTTGCCCATGTGACTCCAAACTCCATTTTGCTGTAATTTTCCACAGTAAGGACAAAGAGATGTCCTTGCACCTGGAAGAGACTATAAAAGGCAGATGCCTCATCTCCATCTTGTCTTCTATTCTGCTTCTTACCTGTGGAGGGACTTTGCTACAAACGGAAGCTCTACACAAAGGACTGATGACCCATCCCAGCTGGGGATGTTCCAGAGACTTGATTTCAACCTGCAGTTTATTCCATCATTCCTACAAGCCTGAACCAAGAACTTTGCCATTACTGTGTGTGTAATTGATTCCATTTAACCAATTCTAGCTCTCATCTCTATCTTTTTCCTTTTATGAATAAACCTTTCGATTTTAGATTCTAAAGGATTGGCAACAGCGTGATTTGTGGGAAAGCTCTGATTTGGACGTTGAGCTGGGTCTGGGGCTTGGTCCTTTGGGATTGGGAGAACGTTTTTCTTTTACTGGGGTTTTGGTTTTCATAACCATTCATCCCCATAATGAGTGGCACTGGTGGTGATACTGGGAAACCGGAGTGTCTAAGGGAATTACTTGTGTGACTTGTGGTTAGCCAGTGGAGAAAAACCAAAGTCCTCTCTGTCTGGCTGGTTTGGTTTGCCTTAGAGGTGGGAAGACCCCAGCCCTGGGCTGTAAGTGCCCTGCTTGAAGCGATTTGTCCTGAACTGGCACTCTCCGTTGGGTCCCGCCAGAATCGCCTCCTCACAGAAGGGCAACACAGTCAGACTCCCCAATAGGCAGCGTTGGTTCTAGGAGCCCTGGCCAGGGTGTTCTCCTGGGTTCGATGGTAACCCTGCCCCACCGAGCAGGCTGGGGCAAGTCACGGAGCTCTCTGGGCTTCAGTTTCCCCAGGTGTCCAATGGGTAGAATTCCTACCTCCCAGGAGGGCGGTGGAGCTTCATTAATCAGGGGGAGTAAATGATGCCGAGAGCCTCCTACCCAGGGGACGTAGAAATGAATTCTGCCAGAGACCTCCCTAGGCCAATCTAATTCATGGGGGAGGCACTCAGATCTGTGGGGATGGGCAACAGGATCAGAGCTTGGGAGAGACAGAGAGAAAAGTGCAAAGCCAAATTCCCAGTTTGACTTTTTCTGTATTCTCCTGCAGCTTCACCTCCTCTGACTCCACCTGGGTCTCAGCTGCTTTCTTCTTCAGGGACAAGTACGTCCACCTTCTTGGTGAGGAAACTGTTCTCTCCTCATCGCTATCTGCCATCGAGGTGTCAGATTGGCTACAGACACAGAGTGTTTTCATGCCTGATAGGATGGTCCATGAGAATTTGCTTCTCTGGGGCTTCTCTGGCAAGGCCTGTTCTTGCTGGCTGAGGACAGAGCATGCCTCAATTGCTGCAGGTTGGACGAACACTTTGTGCACGTAGATCTCTCTCTGCGACCTAGAGGCGAGTCTTTGGAAAAAGGAACGAAGCCTGGAGTAGAAAGAAGGAGGAAATGGGTTTTTCTGTCATTCTCTAAAGGAAGGGAATTAGTTTGCCCCGGATTCACAGATCCAAGAGACTGGTCTTTTGAAGCCATCTGCTCCTCTACTAGCCAGCACTGGTTCATACAACCAAGAACATAAGCAACACAAGACCGCCTAGACTGGGTCAAACCAAAGGTCCATCTAGTCCAGTATCCTGTCTTCCGACAGTAACCAGTGCCCAGAGGGAATGAATGATTTAGTTGGGAATTGGTCCTGCTTTGAGCAGGGGGTTGGACTAGATGACCTCCTGAGGTCCCTTCCAACCCTGATATTCTATGATTCTATGAATGAACAGGGAATCGTCAAGTGATCCATTCCTGTTGCTCATTTCCGGCTCCTCGCAAACAGAGGTTAGGGACACCATCCCTACCCATCCAGGCTAATAGCCATTAATAGACCTCTCCTGCATAAATTTATCGAGGTCATTTTTGAAATCTGTTATGGTCTTGGCCTTCACAACGTCCTCCAGCAAAGAGTTCCACTGGTTAACTGTGCGTTGTTTGAAAAAATACTTCCTTTTGTTTGTGTGAAACCTGCTGCTTATTAACAAAGACTTCAAAGGGGGCACTAGGATGTGAACCAAGGACCACTCGATCTGCAGTCAAACACTCTACCCCTGAACTCTACCCCAGCTGAAGGTGAAGACACATGGGACCATGGTGAAACAGGAATTCTTCTGGGGACGTTCTAGGGCCTGAGTTATGCAGGGGGTCAGACTAGATGATCAGGGCTGGCCTTAGAGCCTTTGAAACTATGAATTTATGAAGCTAAAGTTGGCTGTAACTGCTAGTGTGAAGGTTGCTGCTCCTCTCCAAGAGGAGATGCTTTGTCTGAGGTTTCCTTGGGGAGAGGCACCAGGATCCCTGTTCCCTCTTTCTCATAACCTTCCTTGGACAGAGCACATCACAGGTTCTCCCCTTTTGGTCTCTAACAGGAAACCTCCATCCACCAGATCTGTAATTCCTCCCATCCTAGCACAGTCGCTGGCTACATTTCCTAGCCTGACTCTCACCCCATGGATCTCACGCCTCTTCTGCCATTGGGCAGACATTGAAACAACAAAGGTCAGTTTCTATTTTCTTTGGTCATTGCCTGAGTCTAGTTGCAAAACTGCTTCATTATTAACCCCACTCCTTTGTGCACAAAATGTTGGGACTCTGGGAACAGATAGGGCCAAGCTGAAAACCAATAAACCTCTGTTCCCAGAGAACCCAGGAAAAGGAACAAAAGATTGTCATCGAGAAGGTTTGAGGGTCTGGAAAGATGGATTAGCAGCTGCAAATATATTGACTTATTCTCAGCTATTTCAATATCTGGATTTTAGTAGCGTGGGGAAAATAACCAGTAAACTTTAAATGAAGAATTTCCCATACTATTTATAACATCCAGTCAGAAGTTGGGCCACCAACACAATAACAAAGAAATCACACCGAGACCCATGACCAATGTAGGCTACAGTTTATTTAAACCCCGTTCCTGGAAAGGAATTGCAGGGGGCAATTTACACATCTATTGTATAACCCAATGGGGGCATAGTAGAATTTGTAGAGAGTTTTGAAGTCTATCTCCATGAGATTATTTCTGAGAGAACTACCAAGATGACAGCCAGGGGATGGGAGTGGAGCCGTATCACTTTCAATAGCTTAAGATTTCTTTCTTCTGCATTATTTGATCTCATTTATGTGTGTTTCAGTCATGTAAATTCTGAGATAGATATTGTCTCAATACACATACATTAGCCAATCATTACATGAGACAAAAGGTTTAGATTCACAACTTGAAGGCAAGGAGTGTATTGAGGCAACTCCAAGGGAAATACTATTTATGGAGATATCAATCTAAATTCTACACGAGTTTTGTTATCTTCCCTTTAGGTTCTATCCATGGAAATTCACCCATACTTATCTGCTGAAAGATCAAATCATGGAAATCTGCCTCCAGAGAACGTGGAAGGCTGACGCAGACGGGGAACTGAAAGATGCCCACATTCAAATCAAAACAGGATGTTGAGAAGTGACTGTTGCAACGCTGGCCCCCACCAGTCCCTAGGACAGGGGTGGCCAACCTGAGCCTGAGAAGGAGCCAGAATTTACCAATGAACATTGCCAAAGAGCCACAGGATTATGTCAGCAGCCCCCCATCCTCTACCCCCCTCCAGCCCCCAGCACCTCCCGTCCACCGCCAGCCCCGCCAATCACCGCCACCCACTCCCTCCCCACTCCTCCCACCCGCCACAATCAGCTGTTTTGCAGTGCGCAGGAGGCTCTGGTGAGGAGGGGGGAGGAGCGAGGGCATGGCAGGCTCGGGGAAAGGGGCAGGGGCCTTGGGGGAAGGGGTGGGGTGATGGCAGGAGCTGGGGCAGAGCAGGGGGTTGAGCAGTGAGCACCCCACAGCATATTGGAAAGTTAGCATCCGTAGCTCCAGCCTCGGAGTCAGTGCCTATGCACGGACCCGCAAAGTAACCTCTGAAGAACCGCGTGTGGCTCCGGAGGCACAGGTTGGCCACCCCTGCCCTAGGAAAAGGAGACACCAACCTGTCATGTGCGATCTAATGAGCAGGAAAAGAATCTGGGAGCCTAGAGCCCCCACAAGGAAAAATTAGTGGGTGTTTAGCACCCACTGGCAGCCAAGCTCTGCCCTGCCCGCAGTGCATCTCGCCCGCCGGCAGCCCCACTGAGCAACTCCTCCCGCTCCCTCCCAGCACTTCCTGCCCACTGCAAAACAGCTCTTTCATGGAATTCAGGATGCTCTGGGAGGTAGGGGAGTTGCTGGGACATGGCATACTTGGAGGTGGAGATGGGCAAGAGGCGGGGTGGGGGTTGGGGGAAGGGGTGGGATAGAAGCGGGACGGGGTGGAGCAGGGGCAAGAAGAGAGGGGGCCGGGGGTTAGAGGAAGGGGAAGATTTGGGGGTGCGGCCGGGGAAGAGCAGGTGTGGGGAAAGCTGGGGCGGAGCTTTGGGGAAGGGGTGGAGTGGGGGCGGGGCCTGGGGCAGAGCGGGAGTTGAGCACCCATTGGCCAGAGGGGAAGTCGGTGCCTACTGAGGGGATGGACAAAGGACTGATAGAATCATACAATATCAGGGTTGGAAGGGACCTAAGGAGGTATCTAGTCCAACCCCCTGCTCATGGCAGGACCAATCCCCAACTAAATCATCCCAGCCAGGGCTTTGTCAAGCCTGACCTTAAAAACCTCTAAGGATGGAGATTCCACCACCTCCCTAGAGAACCCAGTCCAGTGCTTCACCACCCTCCTATTAGGAAATTGTGTTTCCTTATATCCAACCTAGACCTCCCCCACTGCAACTTGAGACCATTGCTCCTTGTTCTGTCATCTGCCACCACTGAGAACAGCCGAGCTCCATCCTCTTTGGAACCCCCCTTTCAGGTAGTTGAAAGCAGCTATCAAATCCCCCCTCACTCTTCTCTTCTGTAGACTAAATAAGCCCAGTTCCCTCAGCCAATCCTCATACGTCATATGCCCCAGCCCCCTAATCATTTTCCTTCCCCTCCGCTGGACTCTCTCCAATTTGTCCACATCCTTTCTGTAGTGAGGGGCCTCAAACTGGACACAATACTCCAGGTGTGGCCTCACCAGTGCCGAATAGAGGGGAATGATCACCTCCCTCGATCTGCTGGCAATGCTCCTACTAATGCAGCCCAATATGCCGTTAGCCTTCTTGGCAACAAGGGCACACTGCTGACTCAAATCCAGCTTCTTGTGCATTGTAATCCTCAGGTCCCTTTCTGCAGAACTGCTGCTTAGCCAGTCAATCCCCAGCCTGTAGCGGGGTATGGGATTCTTCCGTCCAAAATGCAGGACTCTGCACTTGTTCTTGTTGAACCTCATCAGATTTTTTTTGGCCCAATCCCAATTTGTGTAGGTCACTCTGGACCCTATCCCTACCCTCCAGGGTATCTACCACTCTCCCCAGCTTAGTGTCATCTGCGAACTTGCTGAGGGTGCAATCCATCCCATCATCCAGATCATTAATGAAGATGTTGAATAAAACCAGCCCCAGGACTGACCCATGGGAAAGCGGGAGTGGAGGAGAGGAGAGGAGGCACACGGTGAGCGGAAGGGACCCCACAGAGCGGGGGTGTAGTACAGGAGAGGGGGAACTCAGCCAGGCAGCGGTGGGCGATGGGGGCTGGGAGAAGCGGCTAAGCAGATACAGGAAGAGATGGAGCACAGGAGGGGCCACCGGGGCCCAGGCATCTGGGGCCTGGTCGGCGGCTGTGCCAGGGGAGGCTTAGCCTCCCCGCCTATTATACCCACGGCCTGTGCTTCCTCTGAGGGATCTCCAGTGTCAATGTTCCCCGGAGCTCGCCTTCCCTGACAGGCCTGAGCAACCAGAGCTTGTAACTAGACCACTCACAGCCTCCCCGCGGGGAGCGTATGGACACAAACAGGCTGGAGACAAGTGATGGCAGAAATCACTGGGGACTCGGGGAGCTGAGGAGGGGGCCACACCCCACAGGAGCTGAATTTCTGACTCGGGGCTGAGTAGTGCAGGTTGGATGCACAGCACCGCTGTGAGGCTGTCTGCTGCGATCGATCCCCCGGGGGTCGATTTAGTGGGGGTCTAGTGAAGACCCACTAAATCGACAGTGGAGCGCTCTCCGGGCGACTCTGGGACTACACCGGGAACACCAGGAGTAAGGTAAGTCTCCCGTCGGCCCAGCACAGAGTAGACACAGCAGTAAGTCGACCTAAGCGACGTCGAATCCAGCTGTGTTATTCACGTATCTGGAGCAGCGTCACTTAGGACGACTTACTGCGGTAGGATAGACACTGCCTGAGGCCTGAGTTTCCACTGCAGTCTGGATGCTCAAACACCGGATTGGCAACACAAGTAGGGTTACCATACGTCCAGTTTTTCCCGGACATGTCCGGCTTTTCAGCAATCAAACCCCCATCCGGGGGGAATTGCCGAAAAGCCACACATGTCCGGGAAAATGCCGGCCGGCACTTCCTCTCCCGCGGCAGCTCTGCTCCGTTCCTCCCGTCTCAGACTTACAGAGCCAAGCTGCCCGAGCCAGCGTTACCGGCTTCGGGCAGCCCCCCCTGCCTCCGGACCCCGAGCCCCCGGCCAGGCACTTCTCCTACCCGGCTCCAGCTCAGCTGCTCCCGCGGCGCAGGGTCCGGAGGCAGGGGGGGGCTGCCCGAAGCCTGTAGCGCTGGCTCTTACAGTCTGAGAGGGGAGGAGCAGCTCAGCTGGAGCCCAGGTAGGAGAAGTGGGGTCTGGAGGCAGGGGGGGGGGGCTGCCCAAAGCCGGCAGCTCGGCTCTTACAGTCTGAGAGGGGAGGAGCAGAGCAGCTGGAGCCCAGGTAGGAGAAGTGCCTGGCCAGCAGCTGGGGTCCGGAGGCAAGGGGGCTGCTCAAAGCCGGTAGCACTGGCTCGGGCAGCTTGGCTCTTAAACAGAGCCGAAGTCTGAGAGGGGAGGAGCAGCTCAGCTGGAGCCCGGGTAGGAGAAGTGCCCTGCTGGCGGCTGGGGTCCGGAGGCACGGGGGCTGCCTGAAGCCGGTAGCACTAGGGCAGCTCGGCTCTTAAACAGAGCCGAAGAGTCAGGGAGCAGCAGCAGTCGCCGGAGCCTGCTCTAAGGTAAGCCAGGGATGCCAGCAAAGCTGGGAGTACCATGCGCCGCTGATTGCACAGGTGGGGGGCAGCGCTGGGGGAGCTGCTCCGGGGAGTCACCAAAAAGCACTGACTGTGGTGGGGGAGGAGGGGAGGGCAGTGTGAAAAAGGCAGAGGGATCAGAGCTCTGGCTGCGATGGGCATCAGGCTGCCTTGCCTGCAAGTGGATCAGAGCTCCTGGGGCTGGGGTGTGCTGTATGGCATTCAGCTCCCCATTTGTGATGTGGGGTGCTCAGGGGAGGGGGCGGAGACGTTGGGGAAGGGGTTGGAATGGGGGCAGAGAAGGGGCGGAGTTGGGTGGGGCCGGGGGCGGGGAAAGGGGTGGGACCGGGGAGGGGAAGGGGCGGAGTTGGGGCGGGGCCGGGGCCCCGTGGAGTGTCCTCTTTTTTCAATGTTCAAATATGGTAACCCTAAACACAAGTCCCCAAGCCCAGGCCACACAGAGACAGGCTCAGTGTGCAGTGTGGACACCCCCTCACACAAGCCCAGGATTGTCAAATGAGGAAATCCTTCCTTTCGTTTGACTTGCTGGCAGAGGAGCCCAGTGATATTGGAGCTCCCCAAGCGTCAGTGACAAACGCAGCGCTCCAGCCACTGAGCTCTAGGGCTCCCTGCTGAAAGAAACGCTTCAGGAGGGACAGGTCAAAGAGAGGTGCTGGTCTTTGGCCAAGGGCAGGGAGTCCCACCCTCAAATATAGACCATTTCCCTCGTTGTCTGTCTGTGCTGGGGCAGGAGCAATAACACGGCCTCCTGCATTTGCTATTGCAGAGAGTGGTTTCTGACGGTCTCCTCAAACACAGGGTGCGAAACAGGCCTCAGACCTGACTGGGTGTAAACAAGAACTACGCAGCTAGACTGAGCCAGCTGAGAATTCAGATGTGCCCCTTGC
>NC_088807.1:16621846-16634109 GCF_011386835.1 Chrysemys picta bellii | reverse complement strand
AAGGGAAGTTTGTTTTTGGCACAATCAATGGTAGGAAAGGAGAAAACTCCACAGAGGTTCCTCCTCATGCTCACATCTGTGAATCCTAATTCTCTCTCAGTCCTCGAGGAGAGACCTCGCGAAGGAGACTTGCGGCAGGAAAGCCGGGAGGGTCTCAGAGACTGGCCTGGCCCTGCACCTTTGTCCTGCCCGGCTGATGTCAGGGTCTCTCTGTGAGGTCACCCCCTCCCCACCACCTTTGCCCAATAGGCCGAGTTCATGCAACAGGCCTTTGTGATGTCACTGCCACCAACATCCCTCCCCTCCCCTCCAAGTTGATGTCCTGCCCCTGGCCAACCTCGTTGGGTGTTTGTTTCCCCTGGATCTAGGGTTGCCAACTTTCTAACCCAACAAAACTGACCACCCTTGCCCCACCTCATTAAGGACAGAATGCAAGGCTGAGTTCACTCACCAACCCCCTGAAACGTGTCAGTGCCCCAGAGAAAACTGGACCCGTGCTATTGGAACAAGATGCTGGAGATCTGAATGGGAAAGGGACTGTCTGAATTGTCAAGATGGGGAACGAACAACAATCTACAGCAATGTCATTAACACAAACACACTCCAATCCTGCTCCAGCCGGAAGGGAAATGGGCAGGAATTCCTGCTGTCCAGCAATGGACACACTTACAGCCCCGCACAGCAGTGAGTGGGCCGGGGAGGCTGGTCTGAGCAAACAATGTGAAGTGATAATTCACTGAGAAGAGAATCATAGTGGATGATTCCCCTGGATCTAGGGTTGCCAACTTTCTGACCCAACAAAACTGACCACCCATGTCCTGCCCCTTCGCCGAGGTCCCGGCCCGCTCACTCCTTCTCCCTCCGTCGCTTGCTCTCTCCCACGCTCACTCACTGGCTCATTTTTCACCAGGCTGAGGAGGGCTGGGGAGGGTCCCTTTCAACTGGCTGTTGTCAGGACAGAGCTGGGAAGGAGGCTGCCTGCCAAACACCTTGAAGAGGAGACGTCCCTCCCTGTCAGAAAATCATCTCCCTCCTTCAGTTCAGTGACGGCCTGAATTGTTCCTTATCCGGCAGAGCTGGAGGATTGAAAGCAGCAACATCAAACCCCTGTGTAGCTAGCGGAAATGAACACAAACACTCCCTTGTATCTGAACAGATGGTTAGTTTTACCCTTGGTAAACTACAAGGCTAAAGGGATGGGCGGTGGCACCGGATCTAAGGAATGAAACACAACACAATCATCATCGTTATGCCATCGTTGCCCCTTTATTCTTCTGCTGTCTCGCTCCAACCACCGTGGCCCTCTGTCGGTTCAGTGAGAGTGCCACACTCATTGCTTCTGACACACAAAGATTCACACACACACCTTGCACGCAAAACCTCACCAAGGAGTCACACGCACCTGCTGGTTCCCTGCACCCCTGCTGTACAGTATCCAGTCCCAAGGAAAGCTTGTGGGGCCCAGAGCTGGCAGGGAGTCCGGTGCTGGAGTATTTAACCTACAGTGACGGCACTCGGAGGAAAGATGCTGAACGAGTGCCAGTTAAACATTGGGAGCTCAGGTTCCAGTCCCCTCACAGCTCAGTCCATCGCTCTAGGCAAGGGGCACATCTGAATTCTCAGCTGGCTCAGTCTAGCTGCGTAGTTCTTGTTTACAGCCAGTCAGGTCTGAGGCCTGTTTCGCACCCTGTGTTTGAGGAGAACGTCAGAAACCACTCTCTGCAATAGCAAATGCAGGAGGCCGTGTTATTGCTCCTGCCCAGCACAGACAAGACAACGAGGAAATGGTCTATATTTGAGGGTGGGACTCCCTGCCCTTGGCCAAAGACCAGCACCTCTCTTTGACCTGTCCCTCATGAAGCGTTTCTTTCAGCAGGGAGCCCTAGAGCTCAGTGGCTGGAGCGCTGCGTTTGTCACCGACGCTTGGGGAGCTCCAATATCACTGGGCTCCTCTGCCAGCAAGTCAAACGAAAGGAAGGATTTCCTCATTTGACAATCCTGGGCTTGTGTGAGGGGGTGTCCACACTGCACACTGAGCCTGTCTCTGTGTGGCCTGGGCTTGGGGACTTGTGTTTAGGGTTACCATATTTGAACATTGAAAAAAGAGGGACACTCCACGGGGCCCCGGCCGCGCCCCAACTCCGCCCCTTCCCCTCCCCGGTCCCACCCCTTTCCCCGCCCCCGGCCCCACCAACTCCGCCCCTTCTCTGCCCCCATTCCAACCCCTTCCCCAACGTCTCCGCCCCCTCCCCTGAGCACCCCACATCACAAATGGGGAGCTGAATGCCATACAGCACACCCCAGCCCCAGGAGCTCTGATCCACTTGCAGGCAAGGCAGCCTGATGCCCATCGCAGCCAGAGCTCTGATCCCTCTGCCTTTTTCACACTGCCCTCCCCTCCTCCCCCACCACAGTCAGTGCTTTTTGGTGACTCCCCGGAGCAGCTCCCCCCAGCGCTGCCCCCCACCTGTGCAATCAGCGGCGCATGGTACTCCCAGCTTTGCTGGCATCCCTGGCTTACCTTAGAACAGGCTCCGGCGACTGCTGCTGCTCCCTGACTCTTCGGCTCTGTTTAAGAGCCGAGCTGCCCTAGTGCTACCGGCTTCAGGCAGCCCCCGTGCCTCCGGACCCCAGCCGCCAGCAGGGCACTTCTCCTACCCGGGCTCCAGCTGAGCTGCTCCTCCCCTCTCAGACTTCGGCTCTGTTTAAGAGCCAAGCTGCCCGAGCCAGTGCTACCGGCTTTGAGCAGCCCCCTTGCCTCCGGACCCCAGCTGCCGGCCAGGCACTTCTCCTACCTGGGCTCCAGCTGCTCTGCTCCTCCCCTCTCAGACTGTAAGAGCTGAGCTGCCGGCTTTGGGCAGCCCCGCCCCCCCCTGCCTCCAGACCCCACTTCTCCTACCTGGGCTCCAGCTGAGCTGCTCCTCCCCTCTCAGACTGTAAGAGCCAGCGCTACAGGCTTCGGGCAGCCCCCCCCTGCCTCCGGACCCTGCGCCGCGGGAGCAGCTGAGCTGGAGCCGGGTAGGAGAAGTGCCTGGCCGGGGGCTCGGGGTCCGGAGGCAGGGGGGGCTGCCCGAAGCCGGTAAACGCTGGCTCGGGCAGCTTGGCTCTGTAAGTCTGAGACGGGAGGAGCGGAGCAGAGCTGCCGCGGGAGAGGAAGTGCCGGCCGGCATTTTCCCGGACATGTGTGGCTTTTCGGCAATTCCCCCGGATGGGGTTTGATTGCTGAAAGCCGGACATGTCCGGGAAAAACTGGACGTATGGTAACCCTACTTGTGTTGCCAATCCGGTGTTTGAGCATCCAGACTGCAGTGGAAACTCAGGCCTCAGGCAGTGTCTCTCCTACCGCAGTAAGTCGTCCTAAGTGACGCTGCTCCAGCTACGTGAATAACAGCTGGATTCGACGTAGCTTAGGTCGACTTACTGCTGTGTCTACTCTGTGCTGGGCCGACGGGAGACTTACCTTACTCCTGGTGTTCCCGGTGTAGTCCCAGAGTCGCCCGGAGAGCGCTCCACTGTCGATTTAGTGGGTCTTCACTAGACCCCCACTAAATCGACCCCCGGGGGATCGATCGCAGCAGACAGCCTCACAACGGTGCTGCGCATCCAACCTGCACTACTCAGCCCCGAGTCAGAAATTCAGCTCCTGTGGGGTGTGGCCCCCTCCTCAGCTCCCCGAGTCCCCAGTGATTTCTGCCATCACTTGTCTCCAGCCTGTTTGTGTCCATACGCTCCCCGCGGGGAGGCTGTGAGTGGTCTAGTTACAAGCTCTGGTTGCTCAGGCCTGTCAGGGAAGGCGAGCTCCGGGGAACATTGACACTGGAGATCCCTCAGAGGAAGCACAGGCCGTGGGTATAATAGGCGGGGAGGCTAAGCCTCCCCTGGCACAGCCGCCGACCAGGCCCCAGATGCCTGGGCCCCGGTGGCCCCTCCTGTGCTCCATCTCTTCCTGTATCTGCTTAGCCGCTTCTCCCAGCCCGCATCGCCCACCGCTGCCTGGCTGAGTTCCCCCTCTCCTGTACTACACCCCCGCTCTGTGGGGTCCCTTCCGCTCACCGTGGGCCTCCTCTCCTCTCCTCCACTCCCGCTTTCCCATGGGTCAGTCCTGGGGCTGGTTTTATTCAACATCTTCATTAATGATCTGGATGATGGGATGGATTGCACCCTCAGCAAGTTCGCAGATGACACTAAGCTGGGGAGAGTGGTAGATACCCTGGAGGGTAGGGATAGGGTCCAGAGTGACCTACACAAATTGGGATTGGGCCAAAAAAAATCTGATGAGGTTCAACAAGAACAAGTGCAGAGTCCTGCATTTTGGACGGAAGAATCCCATACCCCGCTACAGGCTGGGGATTGACTGGCTAAGCAGCAGTTCTGCAGAAAGGGACCTGAGGATTACAATGCACAAGAAGCTGGATTTGAGTCAGCAGTGTGCCCTTGTTGCCAAGAAGGCTAACGGCATATTGGGCTGCATTAGTAGGAGCATTGCCAGCAGATCGAGGGAGGTGATCATTCCCCTCTATTCGGCACTGGTGAGGCCACACCTGGAGTATTGTGTCCAGTTTGAGGCCCCTCACTACAGAAAGGATGTGGACAAATTGGAGAGAGTCCAGCGGAGGGGAAGGAAAATGATTAGGGGGCTGGGGCATATGACGTATGAGGATTGGCTGAGGGAACTGGGCTTATTTAGTCTACAGAAGAGAAGAGTGAGGGGGGATTTGATAGCTGCTTTCAACTACCTGAAAGGGGGGTTCCAAAGAGGATGGAGCTCGGCTGTTCTCAGTGGTGGCAGATGACAGAACAAGGAGCAATGGTCTCAAGTTGCAGTGGGGGAGGTCTAGGTTGGATATAAGGAAACACAATTTCCTAATAGGAGGGTGGTGAAGCACTGGACTGGGTTCTCTAGGGAGGTGGTGGAATCTCCATCCTTAGAGGTTTTTAAGGTAAGGCTTGACAAAGCCCTGGCTGGGATGATTTAGTTGGGGATTGGTCCTGCCATGAGCAGGGGGTTGGACTAGATACCTCCTTAGGTCCCTTCCAACCCTGATATTGTATGATTCTATCAGTCCTTTGTCCATCCCCTCAGTAGGCACCGACTTCCCCTCTGGCCAATGGGTGCTCAACTCCCGCTCTGCCCCAGGCCCCGCCCCCACTCCACCCCTTCCCCAAAGCTCCGCCCCAGCTTTCCCCACACCTGCTCTTCCCGGCCGCACCCCCAAATCAACCCCTTCCTCTAACCCCCGGCCCCCTCTCTCTTGCCCCTGCTCCACCCCGTCCCGCTTCTATCCCACCCCTTCCCCCAACCCCCACCCCCGCCTCTTGCCCATCTCCACCCCCAAGTATGCCATGTCCCAGCAACTCCCCTACCTCCCAGAGCATCCTGAATTCCATGAAAGAGCTGTTTTGCAGTGGGCAGGAAGTGCTGGGAGGGAGCGGGAGGAGTTGCTCAGTGGGGCTGCCGGCGGGCGAGATGCACTGCGGGCAGGGCAGAGCTTGGCTGCCAGTGGGTGCTAAACACCCACTAATTTTTCCTTGTGGGGGCTCTAGGCTCCCAGATTCTTTTCCTGCTCATTAGATCGCACATGACAGGTTGGTGTCTCCTTTTCCTAGGGCAGGGGTGGCCAACCTGTGCCTCCGGAGCCACACGCAGTTCTTCAGAAGTTACTTTGCGGGTCCGTGCATAGGCACTGACTCCGAGGCTGGAGCTACGGATGCTAACTTTCCAATATGCTGTGGGGTGCTCACTGCTCAAACCCCCTGCTCTGCCCCAGCTCCTGCCACCACCCCACCCCTTCCCCCAAGGCCCCTGCCCCTTCCCCCGAGCCTGCCATGCCCTCGCTCCTCCCCCCTCCTCACCAGAGCCTCCTGCGCACTGCAAAACAGCTGATTGTGGCGGGTGGGAGGAGTGGGGAGGGAGTGGGTGGCGGTGATTGGCGGGGCTGGCGGTGGACGGAGGTTGCTGGGGCTGGAGGGGGGTAGGGGATGGGGGCTGCTGACATAATCCTGTGGCTCTTTGGCAAATGTGCATTGGTAAATTCTGGCTCCTTCTCAGGCTCAGGTTGGCCACCCCTGTCCTAGGGACTGGTTCCGTTTGTAGCAAAGTCCCTCCACAGGTAAGAAGCAGAATAGAAGACAAGATGGAGATGAGGCATCTGCCTTTTATAGTCTCTTCCAGGTGCAAGGACATCTCTTTGTCCTTACTGTGGAAAATTACAGCAAAATGGAGTTTGGAGTCACATGGGCAAGTCCCTGCATACTTTGCTGAGTCACAAGGTGTATCTGCCTTCTCTCAATGGGTCAGTTGTATAGCTGATGGTCCTTAATGGGCCATCAAGCAGGCTAGGCAGAGCTGACACCAACTTGTCTGGGGTGTCTCCCAGAAGCATAGCATAAGTTTGAAATACAGACAGTATAAAGCCAATATTCATAACTTCAACTACAAAAATGAAACACACATATAGACAGCATAATCATAACCAACAAACCATAACCTCTCCATAGACCCCTTACACCACAACCTTTATACAATATTTGCTGCAAATATATAACAGTGGTTGCAACAGTGATCTAATACAGTTACAGATTATGTCAAGAACGTCACACCCCAAATGCAAAATTGATGCAGGAAGGGATGACAAACATCCCTGACTGCATCCCAAGAGCTCCCCATCCTGAGTTCTGTCTCACTACAGCTAGTCTTGGGTTACAAGCCGTACCAGTGTATAACAGAAATGGTTTATCAAAGTCATGTTCAATAACATGATTGAATCTCTTTACAAACTCAAGGGAAAACTTGGTTAGAACAATAGTGGATTGGATCTGCTCTTGCAGCATGGTTCCTATATATCTCATGTGATCTTGCCAAGAGCATAGCTACTTTATTCATAAAAGCTCTGGCAAATGTTTGGAACCCAATTAACATCAAGCCAATGTAGATATTAATGTTGTTCGTAGTATAGGAATCTTGGCATTTAGCCGTGAAAGCAATATGGTAGTGTGCCTTATTTTCCCTTTTCATACAGCACATCAGGTCTGGAATGTCTTTTCCCCTGTGAAAAGTTCCAATGCTGTTTACAGGCATTAACTGTGAAACATTAGGATAACAAGGCCTTTGAACATAAAGTATGTTCTTATGTAGTACTCTTAACATGTTCAAGGGATTTTTCCAAAAGATTAGGCACATTGTACATTTTTCAGTTCTTGCTAATAGCAAGACATTAGTTACAAAAATTACCATTAGCAATAACAACAAATCCATTGCAAGTGTCCATTTACAATCTTTTTTGTCATGCCACACCTTTGGCCCAATACCATTGGGTTTTTGGCATTTTAAGGTTAACCTGTGGCTTTCCTTTGCAAAATCAAGTTCTCTTTTTCCTCCTTGTCCTGAAGGATCAAACCCTGATTTTTCTTGCTTAACAGAATTCACTGGCTGATTGGGTGGGCTCTCTGTGCTAATAGCTATTAGCAAGTCTTTTTTCTCCCTGCAAGCCAGGTAATTTGCATCAACACAGACACTAGGTTTTAGATTCTCAGCTGCTACCAATTTCAAGGCTGGACACTCATTCTTCCCTTTAGCAGGATTGGGTTCTTTTCCCCCCCACACACACACCTTTTGCCTAGAAGGTTGAAAACAGAAACTTCCTGCTTACAGGAATTCCTTTGCTGGCTAGGTGTGTTCACAAGTGCAGACCCTGACGCACAGACTGCTCACTCAGGGCTTGGCTACACTTGCGAGTTACAGCGCAATAAAGGAACCTGGGCGCACTAGCTCACTCCCCGTCCACACTGGCATGGCACGTAGAGCGCTCTGACTCCGTGGCTACAGCGCTCCTGGTTCTCCACCTCGGCGAGAGGAATAACGTTTGCTGCGCCTTGGCTACAACGCCCGGGCGTCAGTGTGAACGAGGTGTTGCGTTACTGCACTCTGATCGGCCTCCGGAACGTCCCATAATCCCCTTAAGTCAAGTGGCCACTCTTGTCACTGTTTTGAACTCCTGTAGGAATGCGGAAATGCCCTTTCAAAGCCCCATTTCTGACAGCCGGCATGCAAGCCGTTACTGTGCAATGCTGTGAGAGAGAGAGACGCAGGGGAGAGGGGGGGGTCTGCTGCTGTCTGAACTTACAAGACAGCATGCTGACGTGCTCAGCCCCCCAAAACCCCCCTCTCTCTCCCCCCACATACACACAACACACTCCCTGTCACACTCCACCTCACCCCTCCCATTTGAAAAGCACGTTGCAGTCACTTGAATGCTGGGATAGCTGCCCATAATGCACCACTCCCAATGCTGCTGCAAGTGCCGCAAATGTGGCCACGCCAGTGCGCTGTCAGCTGTCGGTGTGCTCTGCCATACTACCCCCCTGCCCATTACCCCCACCCCTTTATGCCTGGCAACTCCCAAGCCCAGTGCCCCTCTGGCCCGCAGAGCCCTATAACCAGCACCCCCCACTGCCTAGTGCCCCTCTCACAGCCCCTCCACAACTGCCCGGCACTCCATATTCCTGAGGGAATTCAGCACCAAAACATTAAAAATTCTGTGCACTATTTTAAAATTCTGCAAATGTTATTTGTCAATAAATAAACGTGGAAGCTGCAGCCTGGCAGGGGGAGCCCAGGCCACTGGCTGCATGGAGGTGGGAGATCACCCTGCAGCCTCCCCCCTCCCTTCCCAGGACAGGGACTCGACAGTGAGGCTGCACCCGACCCTGACACATTGTAAGGGATGGGCCTGCCCCAGAAACACCTTTGGGCACTGCCCCTCTGCGCCAGGTGCACCAGGTGTGGGAGGCAGGCTCAGCCCGTCAGGATCCAAGTGTGGAGGGGCTCAGTGTGGGGGGATCCAGGTGGGGCTAACAGGGTTCTGGGGGGAGCAGTCGGGGTGCAGGTGGCTCAGGGGGGGGGATCTGGATGCACAGGGGCTCGTTGGGGGTTGATGGGGCAGTGGGACTCTGTAGAGGGGTCCAGGTGAAGGTGCTTGGGGCTCAGCAGGGGGTGTCTAGGTGTGGGAAGCTCAGCGGGAGGGCGGATGCAGGGGAGGTGGGGCTCATTGGGGTGGGGGTCCAAGTGAAGCTGGCTGGGGCTCTGTGGGGTGGGTGGGTACAGATGCAGGGCAGGTGGGGCTAGTCAGGGGGAGGGTTCGATGGGGCTGCTTAACGGGCGAGCCTCAGCTGCTGCCAAGGGGATGCTGCATGCCAGGCTCCCGGTTCTCCCCTGTCCCCGCATCCCTCATCCCCTTCTCTTCCCCATCCCATGCCCCTTCCCCACTGCCCATCTCCTCCACATCCCACCCCCTTCCTTCCCTACTGCTTATTTCCCCCAGTCCCCCCTCCGCCCCAGCCCCAGCACATGCACTCCCTACTGTACAGAGAACAGGATGGCCCCTCCCAGCACACAGACAGGGAGCACCACTGACACTAGGACCCAAAAGGCTGCATCCAGCTGCAAAGTCAGCAGAACTGAACAGCCCCCTCTTTCCACCGGGCAGTTCTGTGGGGACTCCCCAGACACAGCTCCTACAGCCAATCCATCAGCACTGAACAAATACTGCAAGACTAATATCTCACAGGCCCGATTGCAGCAGAGAGCCTCTAAGCCTCACTGCGGGGAGCTTCCCCCAGGGCCGGCTTTAGCAAGAGCGGGCCCGATTCTGGGGGCGTGGCTTGCCGCAAGCCCACCCCCAGGAATTGGGCCCCGCTCCGGCCGGAGCTCCAGCTGGGGTCGTGGGGCTTGGGTCTGGGCCGGAGCCGCTCAGCCAGGGCCGGGCTGGAGCCGAGCCGGGGTGCCGGGCCGGACCCGGAGCCGCTCAGCCGGGGCCGGGATCGAGCCGCGGGGGCCGGGCCGGACCCAGAGCCGAGCCGCAGGGGCCGGGCCGGACCCGGAGCCAAGACCTCGGGGGCCGGGCCCGAGCCGCTCAGCCAGGGCCGGGCTGGAGTTGAGCAGAGCCGGGCCGGAGCCGAGCCGCGGGGCCGGGACGGAGCCGAGCTGGGGGGCCAGACACGGGCCGGGCCCGAACCGGGCTGCGGGGCCTGGGCCGGAGCCGAGCCGAGCAGGCCGGACCGACGCCCCGGGGCCGGAGCTGCTGGGGCCGGAGGTGCTCGGCCGGGGCTGGACTGGGCCGCGCCGCGCCTCACCGGAGCCCTTCTCACACCCCCCACCACCCCAGCTTACCTGGTGCTGCCTGCCTACCCCTGCTTCTTTTCAGAAGCAGGGGCGGGGGAGGAGCAGGGGGCGGAGCGTTCAGGGGAGGGGAGGAGGGGGAAGTGAGCTGGGGGCGGGGTGGAGAGCTGCGGCGCGGGGGCACTCTTGGCGCGGGGCCCAATTCAGCCGAATCAGCTGAATCGGCCTAAAGCCGGCCTTGCTTCCCCCACCCAGCCCTGAACAGAATATCGCTGCCAGCCTCCAGCTCAGGGCTGAGCCTTCACTTCTTCCCATGCAGCTCTGGGAGAAAGAGCTCCTTAGGCCCCCTGAAGGGGAAAAGCCACAAACAAATCTTCACGTGGCTCTCACACCTCTAGGGGCCCAGGCCAGCCAGGTATCAATCCCGGCCCATGTAGGGTTAGGAGTTCCTGCTGCTCCCTGCTGAGATACACTGACCTTGCGCTGCACTGGGGGGCTGTCCCCTTTTGCAAGCACGTACTTCCTGTTTCTGGGAAGGAAGAACTACTGCCCTAGTGTTAACTGCCTGCTGCACTGTGGCCTGCATCACAATGCCAGAGCCTCCCCAGGCAGGAGACTCCTTTGTCAGCCACCTGGCCACAGGAGCAGGCTCATGTCCACAAGACACAGGTCGCTCGGAGAGACTGGGCAGAGGAAGGAGCCCCATGTCCTGAGCTAGGAGAGCTAGTGCTCGAGAAGAGAGCCTCACCCTTATAGCGTTCACCACCCGCGGCGGACAGGAGCGAGCAGTGGCAGTGGGGGGGGGGGGGGGGGCAGGGGGCGGAGAGGAGCCCTGGGCCTGGCCAGCTGAGAGGAGCGAGCAGGGGACGGGGCGGGGGGGGGAGAGGAGCCAGCGGGCAAGGGGGCCTAAGGGTGCATCACAAGTGGAGAGGGCAGGGCCAGGGCACCATCAGAAACCCGGTACTGGGCGTGGACCCTGAGCAAGGCTTTTGGGTGATGCAGTAATGGAGCTAGGAGGTGATAAGGGGGGTTCTAGGCATCTCTAATCCCAGCCCCACTTCTCCTGTGCCCAAAGCCATGAGCGTGAGCCCACCCCTCTCAGTCTCAGACCCCACAGCCCCAAAGACATGACTGGCCACTCACGCTGTGACCCAATTACAGCTAGGAAGGCTCTCTAGAAAGATAGGAGTGGGAAGAGCAACCCCCTTAGCCTGGCAGGCAGTACGCATCCTTCCCAGTATGGCAGAGACCATGCCTCAAGCGACGGTCCTGGGGCCGGTTTTCTTCAATGTCTTCATTCATGATCTGGAGGATGGCGTGGGCTGCACCCTCAGCAAGTTTGCGGATGACACTAAACTGGGAGGAGTGGTAGATATGCTGGAGAGTAGGGATAGGATACAGAGGGACCTAGACAAGTTAGAGGATTAGGCCAAAAGAAATCTCATGAGGTTCAACAAGGACAAGTGCAGAGTCCTGCACTTAGGACGGAAGAATCCCATGCACTGCTACAGACTAGGGACCGAATGGCTAGGCAGCAGTTCTGCAGAAAAGGACCTAGGGGTTACAGTGGACTAGAAGCTGGATATGGGTCAGCAGTGTGCTCTTGTTGCCAAGAAGGCTAATGGCATTTTGGGCTGTATAAGTAGGGGCATTGCCAGCAGATCGAGGGACGTGATCCTTCCCCTCTATTCGACATTGGTGAGGCCTCATCTGGAGTACTGTGTCCAGTTTTGGGCCCCAGACTACAAGAAGGATGTGGAAAAATTGGAAAGAGTCCAGTGGAGAGCAACAAAAATGAATAGGGGGCTGGAGCACATGACTTATGAGAAGAGACTGAGGGAATTGGGATTGTTTAGTCTGCAGAAGAGAAGAATGAGGGGGGATTTGATAGCTGCTTTCAACTACCTGAAAGGGGGTTGCAAAGAGGGATGGATCTAGACTGTTCTCAGTGGTAGCAGATGACAGAACAAGGAGCAATGGTCTCAAGCTGCAGTGGGGAAGGTTTAGGTTGGATATTAGGAAAAACTTTTTCATTAGGAGGGTGGTTGAAGCACTGGAATGGGTTACCTAGGGAGATGGTGCAATCTCCTTCCTTAGAGGTTTTTAAGGTCAGGGTTGACAAAGCCCTGGCTGGGATGATTTAGTT
>NC_088807.1:16602019-16621346 GCF_011386835.1 Chrysemys picta bellii | reverse complement strand
GGCAGGGGCGGGGCGGGGGAGGGGCAGTGACATGTGGGGAGCTGGGGGGAGGGGGAAGGGTTGTGGGAGGGGGCAGGAAGAGGGAGGGGGAAGGGTGATGTGGGAGGGGGCGGGAGAGGAGTGACGGGGGATGAGGGAGGGGGCAGGAATTGGGGAACAGGGATGTGGGAGGGGGGTGAGCAGGGATGTGGGAGGGGGCAGGAGGGGGAAGGGGAATGTGGTAGAGGGCGGGAGGGGGGTGACCGGGGATGTGGGAGGGGGTAGGAATTGGGGAACAGGAATGTGGAAGGGGGTGGGAGGGGTGTGACCAGGGATGTGGGAGGGGGTAGGAATTGGGGAACAGGGATGTGGGAGGGGGGTGAGCAGGGATGTGGGAGGGGGCGGGAATTGGGGAACAGGGATGTGGGAGAGGGGTGAGCAGGGATGTGGGAGGGGGCGGGAGGGGGATGACTGGGGATGTGGGAGGGGGTAGGAATTGGGGAACAGGGATGTAGGAGGGGGATGACCAGGGATCTGGGAGAGGGCAGGAATTGGGGAACAGGGATGCAGGGGGCGGGAGGGGGCTGGGGGAACACACAGGTATCGGGGCAGGGGGAGAATTCTGGGGCTCAGGGGAGCAGAGCTGGACTAGAGGGAAACTCTGAGTGTCCGATAAAGGGAAGAAAAGGGGGGATGTGGGGGAGGGGCTGTGGGGGGGCTGGAGGGAGACTATGGAGCAAGCAGAGACTGGCTGGGGAGGGCAGAGCCAGAGGGCAGGAGGAGGGAGGGGGGGCAGAGATACAATGGCAGCTCCCCCAGCCCATGGGGTAGGAGATTGGGAGGGGCTGCCCCGCCCAGCAGCCACTGGGAATCTTTTTCCCTAGACATGGTCAAACCAGGGATATCAAAGGTGAACCAGGAAGTACTGGGTTTACTGGTTTGCTTACCGGTTAACCGGACCTTGCCAGTTAGCCCCGCTGACCGGCCAGCCCCCCTGGGCCAGAGGAGTCCCGGCCGCAGTGGGCTGGGGGGTGTGGGGCAGCCCCACGCCGGTGGGCAGGCAGGATCAATATTGCAAACTGTTTGGATTTTTGATTATTTATTTATTTGGTAACTTTAACTTTACATGAGTTTCCCTAGTGTTTTTGTGTTGTCAAATATACATGATTATTTTTTCCTAAACAGTCTGTTTGAGAAACCTAAAAAAACATCTTTAAACATTTGCTTTGTCATACAGGACCTCTGCAGTGAAAGGACACATTGGAGGCCCGGAAATTGTCTTTTGACGCTCACTTGTGTTATGGAACTGCCGGTATGAATTTTGCTAGTTGATTTAGCGTGGGCGTGACATTTTTCAGCTGTTCCCAGTAGTTCAATATGTTTTCTTTCTTATGGAGACGTGGCCCATCTGTGAATGAATCAGGAATTGGCCCAATCCTTTTTTGAGCTTTCCATCATCCAGATATCGCTTCCTTTTTAGAGATTTCACAAGCGTTCAGAAGACATTCCAATTCATCTTTCAGTTTCAGACGTGTCTGACATTGATTCTCTGACATCATTATTTCTGACTCAAGCATTTCCATCTTCATCCACTTTTTGGTGTCATGAAATTTTGCCTTGACTTTGTCCTCTGCTGACAGTGGGGGTTGATGTCTAGGATCAAGATATATGTGTGAGAGAAATGGCTCCTGCTCGGTACCCTTCCTCTTTTTCTCCACGGCCACTGCCTACCAGCAAGATTCCTTTTCCTCGACCTCCCTCTGTGCCGTGGGGCCACTAAATCGCACCTAGACAGCCAGCTGCATCCCAATCCCCCATGCTGAAGCCTCCCTGCCAAAGTCCTGCACGTGGCGCCACAACTCGCTGGGAACTCGACTTCTTGTGCCCAGAGAGTCTCTACCCCGCAGTAGATGACCCGAGAAACAGTGTCCATCCCCCTTTTCTAAAGAAGGCTTTGGCGAGGCTTTTCCCCTGTGGCCTAAGGGTGAAGGCAGCTGACTTTAGATCAGGCAATTGAGGGTTCAAGTCCCTTCATGGTTGTACTTGCTTAGTTTTCCCTTTGTGCCGAAATTCCTGCTTTCTTCAGGCCTGGAACCTCTTCTTGGCCGCTCAGGCCCATGCTCTGGTTTCAGCTAGAGCCCCAGGACGGAATTGGGGCCAGGGCCGGCTCTAGGTTTTTTGCTGCCCCAAGCAAAAAAAGTTTTGGCTGCCCCCTGTCCCAGCCCTGGGCTCCTCGCTGCACCCCCCTGCCACCCCAACCCTGGACTCTCCCCCACCACCCGCACCCCCCTGCTGCCCCAGCCCTGGGTCCTCCCCCCTACAATACGCACCTCTCTGCCGCCCCAGTGCTGGGCTCTCCCACCACACACCTCCCTGCTGCCCCAGCTCTGCGCTCCCCCGTATCCCCCCGCCATTCTCCCACACACACACCTTCTGCCGCCCCAGCCCTGGGCTCTCCCCCCCTGACCCGCACCCCCCTGCCACCCCAGCCCTGGGCTCTCACCCTCCCACCCACACACCCTGCTGCCCCAGCTCTGGGTTCCCCCCTACTCCCCCCCACCATTGCCCCACACACACACCTCCTGCCGCCCCAGCCCTGGGCTCCCCCCCCACCTGCACCCTCCTTCCGCCACAGCCCTGGGTCACTGGTAACTCGCTCCCAGGGCGGGTCATTCCGCAGGAATTTTAGATGTGCACAGAACACAGACAGGATTGGTTCCCATATGGTTAAAGAACTACAGTAAAGTGGAACAATTTTCAGCTTGTGTGATTGGAGGATATCTGGATGCATATTATAAGACTGTCCTACATAAATGAGGAAAAGTTGAGGTGCCTTTATTATTCTTTTGTTCCACTCTGTTTCTATGGGGAATTTGCCAATGCAATATCACCGTCTTCCTTTTAAACAAACAAACAAACAAACAAACGGCAATGGCTGTTGAAAATAGCAATTCCAGTCCTAATAACCACTGGGAAGCATTTCTTGCTCAATTTTATCCTACTTTTTCTACAGCAAGTTACAGTGGATCAGTATATTTGATTTGGGAGAAATGAAGTAACAGCTGCCCAAACTGAGCTTGAGCACGCCTGAATTTTGAGGTGTTCAGATCTGGAAGGCACGTGCTCTGGCGGGGGGGAAGGGGACTGTGGCTCCGCGGGGGAGCACGGCAGCATATATGCTGGTCTGAGTGGCATGGTAAGGGGGCTGGGGGGTTGGAGAACAGGTAGCGGGTTCCGGGGGGAGCAGTCAAGGGACAGGGAGCAGGGGGAGTTGTTTGGGGCGGCGGTTCGGGAGGGGGGCAGTCAGGGGCAGGGAGAAGGGGGGGGTTAGATGGGTCACGGGGTCAGGGGGGCAGTCAGCAGTTGGATAGGCACGGGAGTCCCAAGAGTTTGTAAGGGGACAGGTAGGAGGTGGGGTCCTAGGGGAGAAGTTGGGGGGGAGTCTCAGGAGGGGGCAGTTGGGGACAAGGACCAGTGGGGCTTAGATAGGGGGTGGGGTCCTGTGGGGCAGTTGGAGCAGGGGGGTTGGATAGGTTGGGGTTTCTGTGGGGGCAGTCGGAGTGGATGGTGGCAGGGTGGGGCTACCCTCCCTCTCCATGGAGTGTCCTATTTTTGGAATGTTAAAATATGGAATCCCTATTCACAGTGCAGCTCTCCATTCACTGCAGCATGAGGTCTCAGGTACCTCCCTCCCTCCCCCTCTTTCCTGTTGGTAGTGCCCAAGGGAATGCTGGGAAATGTAGTTCTTTCCCTGCTCCAGGGCTGGCTCTATAGGCAGGGAGCTAACCAAGGAACTACAGCTCCCAGGGACCCCTGTTGGTTCTCAGATCCCATGCTGGATCCCTGCCGCCCCTGCAAATGGGCTGCCCCAAGCATGTGCTTGCTTTGCTGGTGCCTAGACCCGCCCCTGCATAAGACATACGCACAACGACACCGTGCTAAGGTCGTACAAGCAACCTTCATTCTGGTGTTTCCTAACGTTTAAAGGCCTGGTCTGCACACAGTTCTTGGTAGTTCTAGAACTATTTCGGGTAGGGATGCATTTATTTACATCTCCTTTAATAGTTGTCCCAGCACAACTTCTGCTGTGCACACAGTTATATCCTCATACAAGTGTCTTACACCAATATAGCTTATTCCCCTCACTGTACTGGTAGAAAGCACCGTTATACTGATAGGACTGTCCCCATACTAGGGGGGTTGTACTGCTTCAACTATACTAGTAGAGCTCAAGCACTACAACTTTCTAGTGTAAATAAGCCCCTGCTCACTATCACTCGTGCACCTTTATATTGAATTAGAACAAAAAAGTCAGTCTCTTGTTACGGAGGAACAGAGATTGCCTCCCCACAGGACAAATGACACTCAGATACTTGGCCCTCAGATACTGTGGTGATGGGCACAAACTGAGAAACCTAGATAAATAGCTCCATGTAGATGAACGATAGTCAGTGCAGAGGTGTCATGGGGTTGCTGGTCCTTTAAGTGGAGTCTGGGCCCAGGCTACGTATGGGAAGCTAATTTAAAAGCAAAGAGCCCATGTAGGGCAGATGATTGTCTGTCAGGCACCTGGCCCTGATCAAAGGCCATCAGGACTCAGGGGCAAGGAGGGGCTCTTGGGACAGGCCCGTTCTGTTGCTGCAGGAGGAGACCTACAGCCTGTTTAACTCTCTAAGCTGTCAGGTAAACTGATGGAGTAGAAAGGGTCCAGCTTTAGCCCCCAGCTCAGCCAATCAGCATTGAGACTCTGCGGGGCGGGAGGCTGAGGGGTCTCACCACATGGCCCAAAGGATGGCCCAGCTCACCAATGGGGATTACTGTCAGAGCGCTCTTCCTGTCCCATGGCTTTGTGAGGGCCTCCCACAATGAGGGCTGGAGAGCAGCCCCCTCCTCGCCTGTGGAGGGAGAGAAGAAGGGAAAAGGGAAAACAAAAGAGACACAAACCCCAATGTCCCCAGTGACTCTAAGGGACAAAGTCCTCAGTGGGGGGAAAATTCTCCCACCTTAACCTAGTGTTTTCCATGCCTAGAATTTGGCCGGCACCAGATGGCTCAGGCTGAACAGGTTCCAAACCGCTCTGAGGCTCTGACCTTCTCCACAGGGACGGCTGTTTTCCAGCTAAATCAGTAGTGGGAAAGGGGGAAACTCCGAAGAGGCTCCTCCTCGCGCTCACGTACCTGAACCTGAATTCTCCCTCAGGCCTCAAGGGGAGACCTCGGGAAGGAGACTGGCTGCAGCAAACCAAGGGGGGTCTCTGAGATTGCCCCTGCCCTGCAGCCTGTCCTGCCTGCCCGTTGCCATGGACTCTCTGTGAGGTCACCGCCTCCCAACCTCTTTTCACCAATCAGCCGAGGTGCTGCAAAAGGCCCTTGTGATGTCACTGCCACTCCCAGCCCTGCCCTGTGGGGCTAATGTCCTGCTCCTGCCAGCCCCTTTCCATGTTTGAGCGGCTCCCCCTGTATCGCCCTCCCCCGCCACACACACACACACACACACACACACACTCACTCTTAGCTCTGGGGATCAATCAGGCTACTAATAAAAACATCAGAGGCTGCTCAATGTGCCACACTCCGGTTTTCAGAGATTTCTAGACTTTAAGGCCAGAAGAGACCATTAGATCATATAATCTGACCCCTCCTGCCCCCCGCCTCTTGCATAGCATCTTGTATAGCACAGTGGCTAGATATCACAGACCTCTTGTATAGCACAGTGGCTAGTTTTGGACCAAAGCACACTCCAGAAAGGCATCTAGTCTTCATTGGAAGACATCAAGAGATGGAGAAACCACCACTTCCCCTGGTAGTTTGGAGGAAACTGATGCAGAGAGGGGAAGGGAACTGACCCCAAGGCCACACCTGTGAGTCTGTATCATAAGACATACGCACAACGACACCGTGCTAAGGTGGTACAAGCAACCTTCATTCTGGTGTTTCCTAACGTTTAAAGGCCTGGTCTGCACACAGTTCTTGGTAGTTCTAGATCTATTTTGGGTCGGGATGCATTTATTTACATCTCCCTTAATAGTTGTCCCAGCACAACTTCTACTGTGCACACAGTTATAGCCTCATACAAGTGTCTTACACCAATATAGCTTATTCCCCTCACTGTACTGGTATAAAGCACCGTTATACTGATAGGACTGTCCTCATACTAGGGGGGTTGTACTGGTTCAACTATACTAGTAGAGCTCAAGCACTACAACTTTCTAGTGTAAACAAGCCCCTTTTCACTATCACTCGTGCACCTTTCTATTCAATTAGAACAAAAAAGTCAGTCTCTTGTTACAGGGGAACAGAGATTGCCTCCCCACAGGACAAATGACACTCAGATACTTGGCCCTCAGATACTGTGGTGATGGGCACCAACTGAGAAACCTAGATAAATAGGCAGGGAGTTAACCAAGGAACTACAGCTCCGAGGGCCCCCTGTTAGTTCTCAGCTCCCATGCTGGATCCCTGCCGCCCCTGCAAATAGGCTGCCCCAAGCACGTGCTTGCTTTGCTGGTGCCTAGAGCCGCCCCCAGTTGGGGCGTAGGGCATCACAAAGGCTAGAGCGTGAGCCTTAGTTGCTTCCAGGCCAGCCTTTGCCATTCCTGACTTGCCAAAGAAAATGGGCGGATGCCCAGGCTAGTGTGCAGAGCAGTTTCCCTCTTCCAAATGCGCGCCTGTCCCTCTGCTTGAGGGGGCTGCTAAATAGCACCTTTGGAGCCCGGCTGTTTCGCTGCTTCTCACCAGCTGGGGAAAATCTCCTGCCCCACTGGGAAATGAGCAACCTTGGAGCGGGAATGGTAAGAGGCCCCAGCAGCGGGGCTGGCCCTGCTCTCCTACCGTCTTCTCATGTTGGCCACAGAGCATCAGCAGCTGCCCCCCATGCTGGTGTGCGGATGGCCTTTCAGTGGGTGTCTGGTGTGCCAGGGAGCAGGCTGGCTGGTGTCTTTGTGGCTGTCTGCAGCTCACGCGCAGGCACGGTCCTCCCCTCCTCTTGCCCCACCCTCGGTTGCTCTGTGGCTTTTAAGCCTTCCCTTGGAGCTGTCAGCACCAGCCGCCTCTGCTCTAGGAGCCCGGAGGAGGAAAGTGTGCTGGGCTCCAGCCTGGGGCTCTTCCTCCCTCCTGCCTATCAACCCTGGGCCTGGGCCTCCTTTCGTTACGCGCCATGTGGGCAAGAGTCAAAGCGCGGCAGCAAGTGCAAGGGCCAAGCTTGTGGGCATCTGGTGAAGCTGCGAGAATCGCAACCCTCAGGACTGCAGCATCTCTAGCCAGGGTGTCAAGTTCTAGGGCCCGGCCCATTGCGGCCATTCCGTCAAACCAGCCAGAGCGAGGACCTGGCACCAGTGGGCGCTAGTCACCCGGCAGGAGGGGAAAGACTTGTTCTTGCGCAACTCAATAGAAGGAAGCAGAGCTCCCAGGGCTTGGACACAAGCCAACAGGGTACCCGGTGGTCCCATGGAGAGTTGAAGTGAGATGGTAGGAGTCAGACTCCTGCATGCTGACCATTACACCAGGGGAGGGTGGGGAGCAGCTGTGTCCGGTGCAGGGCATTTGGAGTCCGGGGGCTGCGGCAGGGACGGTGGTGCCTGGGCTGCTGCTGCCCCCAGCCACGTCTGTACTGGGGAGAGAGCTGCATTAATTAATATGGAAATATACCTATCTCACAGAGCTGGAAGGGACCTTGAAAGGTCATCGAGTCCAGTCCCCTGCCTTCACAGCAGGACCAAGTACCGTTCCTGACAGATTTTTGCCCCAGATCCCTTAAATGGCCCCCTCAAGGATTGAACTCATAACCCTGTGTTATGCAGGGGGTCAGACTAGATGATCAGGGCTGGCCTTAGAGCCTTTGAAACTATGAATTTATGAACCTAAAGATGGCTGTAACTGCTAGTGTGAAGGTTGCTGCTCCTGTCCAAGAGGAGATGCTTTGTCTGAGGTTTCCTTGGGGAGAGGCACCAGGATCCCTGTTCCCTCTTTCTCATAACCTTCCTTGGACAGAGCACATCACAGGTTCTCCCCTTTTGGTCTCTATCAGGAAACCTCCATCCACCAGATCTGTAATTCCTCCCATCCTCACACAGTCGCTGGCTACATTTCCTAGCCTGACTCTCACCCCATGCATCTCACGCCTCCTCTGCCACTGGGCAGACATGGAAATACCAAAGGTCAATTTCTATTTCCTTTGGTCATTGCCTGGGTCTAGTTGCAAAACTGTTTCATTATTAACCCCACTCCTTTGTGCACAGAATGTTGGGACTCTGGGAACAGATGGGGCCAAGCTGAAAGCCAATAAACCTCTGTTCCCAGAGAACCCAGGAAAAGGAACAAAAGATTGTCATCAAGAAGGTTTGAGGGCCTGGAAGGATGGATTTGCAGCTGCAAATATGTTGACTTATTCTCAACTATTTCAATATCTGGAATTTATTAGCATGGGGAAAATAATCAGTAAACTTTAAATGAAGAATTTCCCATACTATTTATAACATCAAGTCAGAAGTTGGGCCACCTACACAATAACAAAGAAATCACACTGAGAGCCATGACCATTGTAGGCTACAGTTTATTTAAACCCCTTTCATGGAAAGGAATTGGAGGGGGGAATTTACACATCTATTGTATATAGCCCAAAGGGGGTATAGTAGAATTTGTAGAGAATTTTGAAGTCTATCTCCATGAGATTATTTCTGAGAGAACTGCCAAGATGACAGCCAGGGGATGGGAGTGGAGCTGTATCACTTTCAATAGCTTAAGATTTCTTTCTTCTGCATTATTTGATCTCATTTATGTGTGTTTCAATCATGTAAACAGACAGATATTGTCTCAATACACATACATTAGCCAATCATTACATGAGACAAAAGGTTTAGATTCACAACTTGAAGGCAATGAGTGAATTAGAACATAACATAACATAAGAACGGCCATACCGGGTCAGATCAAAGATCCATCTAGTCCAGTATCCTGTCTACGGACTGTGGCCAATGCCAGGTGCCCCAGAGGGAGTGAACCTAACAGGCAATGATCAAGTGATCTCTCTCCTGCCATCCATCTCCACCCTCTGACAAACAGAGGCTAGTGAAACCATTCCTTACCCATCCTGGCTAATAGCCATTAATGGACTTAACCACCATGAATTGATCCAGTTCTCTTTTAAACGCTGTTATAGTCCTAGCCTTCACAACCTCCTCAAGTAAGGAGTTTCATAAGTTGACTGTGCGCTGTGTGAAGAAGAATTTCCTTTGATTTGTTTTAAACCTGCTGCCTATTAATTTCATTTGTTGACCCCTAGTTCTTGTATTATGGGAATAAGTAAATAACTTTTCCTTATCCACTTTCTCCACATCACTCATGATTTTATATACCTCTATCATATCCCCCCTTAGTCTCCTCTTTTCCAAGCTGAAGAGTCTTTAATCTCTCCTCATATGGGACCCGTTCCAAACCCCTAATCATTTTAGTTGCCCTTCTCTGAACCTTTTCCAGTGCCAGTATATCTTTTTTGAGATGAGGAGACCACATCTGTACGCAGTATTTGAGATGTGGGCGTACCATCGATTTATGTAAGGGCAATAATATATTCTCCGTCTTATTCTCTATCCCCTTTTTAATGATTCCTAACATCCTATTTGCTTTTTTGACCGCTTCTACACATTGCATGGACATCTTCAAAGAACTATCCACAATGACTCCAAGATCTTTTGTTGGGGTTATTTTATCCAATGTGCATTACTTTAGGGGCAACTCCAAGGGAAATACTATTTATGGAGATATCAATCTAAATTTTACATGAGTTTTGTTATCTTCCCTTTAGGTTCTATCCATGGAAATTCACCCATACTCGTCTGCTGAAAGATCAAATAATGGAAATCTGCCTCCAGAGAACGTGGAAGGCTGACGCAGACGGGGAACTGAAAGATGCCCACATTCAAATCAAAACGGGATGTTGAGAACTGACTGTTGCAACGCTGGCCCCACCAGTCCCTAGGACAGGGGTGGCCAACCTGAGCCTGAGAAGGAGCCAGAATTTACCAATGAACATTGCCAAAGAGCTACAGGAATATATCAGCAGCCCCCCATCCACTAACACCCTCCAGCCCCAAGCATCTCCAGCCCACCGCCAACCCCGCCAATCAGCGCCTGGGAATCTGGGAATTACCTTCTGTAAAAACTCATCTTCTTTCGAAAACCTGTGGAAATAGCTGATTCAAGAAGTTGTTGACAGATGGATAGTACGCGTCTATCAGCAGCTCCTTGGGTCACCAGCCGCTGTCAACCAAGCCAGTTGGCAGACTGAAGGCAGGGGAAGAATGCTGAAGCAGAACATTCTTTGCTGTTGGGATACGTGACATCACAATAAACTGATACAGAAACACACCTGGACACCCACCCGGAGAGACACGCACCCACAGAAGCTAATAACATTTACAACATTGAGAGATGCACCCAAAATCTCTAGGAATTTTGATTTGGGGGAGGGGATCATAGGTGCTGACTGCATGGGTGCTCCAGGGTTGGAGCTCCCACGGGGAAAAATTAGCGGGTGCTTGGCACCCACTGGCAGCCAAGCTCTACCCTCCCCCCAGCCCATCTCCCGCTAACCAACTCCGCCCCCTCCCTCCCAGGGCCTTCTGCCTGCCACAACAAACAGCTGTTTGGCTGCATTCAGGACGCTCCCAGTGGGTGGGGGAGGAGCAAAGCCGTAACTCACCCAGAGACGTGATTTTATGAAAAGGTTCGGAGGCCCAGAAACACGTAGAAAATGTTGGAAGGCCCTGTGGGAAGGAGCAGAGCGTTGGGCCTGTGGGGTCGATACGATGACTCAGGGGAAGCTCTTTGGGGCAGGGAGAGCTTTGTGTGGCTGGGCAGGGCCTAGCAGAATGGGGCCCCGGGCTCAGACTGACGCCGTGCAGCCAGTGGCAGTACAAACAAATAACAATGGGGGGCGGGGGAACAAAGCGACACATCTAATCGTTGGGATTTTACACAAAGACCTTTCAGAAGAGCCCCAGGCAGTGTCTGAGCTGGCTCGGATGAGGCAGCAAGGGGCAGCGCAGCCTGAGCCAGTGAAACTGCCAGTCCCCCAGGGAGCAGTGGAAGCAGGCCCAAGCCGTAGCAAAGAGCGGGTCCTGCCGGGAGACGGGAAGCAGGCAGATGGCAGCTCTGTGGGACAGAGAGTGTCTGTTTGTTCTGTATGTGGACAGCACCTGGCACAATGGGGCTGGTCCCTGAGTGGGGCCTGTACACAATGCTAATAAAAGAAGAGGATTTGTTGGATTACTGGCGAGCTCTGAATCCCCTGAGTCCACAGGTGGCAGGTGACGGGGCAAGCCCTGGACAGACGGGATCTGCCCAGCCAGGGCAGCATGTGCAGGACGGGGAAGGGGAAAGGCCATTGGGAGTGTTTCCGCAGAAGCAAAGAAATCGGGAAACCAGCCCAACCATGGCGGAGTGAGGCTGTTCCCTGGGCTAGATCTCCACAGACAGCAGTCATGGGCAGCCTGGGAGGGATGGCCTGGATTCACTTTGGATTGGCTCCAGTGTAAATGAGACGAGAATTGTCCCAGAAGGACCCAGGTACAAGAGTGACAGACACTGTAGGTTTAGCCTGTGAATAAAAAAAATTAGGTGCATTATAAAACAGTAAAACAATCCCCCTGCTCCCCTTCTGATGGGTGACCCCAAGTCTGACCTTGTACCTGTCCATGGGGCATCATCACTGAATGGAGGAGCAGTTAACGAGGCACCACAGGGATTGGCTGTAGCCCCCTCACTATTCAACTTTGTAATTAACCATCTGGAAGTAAATATAAAATCCCTGCTGATAAAGTCTGTGGCTAGCATAGCTTGGAGGAGTGGTAAATAATGCTAATGACGGGGAGTTGTACAGAGCAGCCTGGATGGTTTGGTAAACTGGGATTAGTAAAACAAATGCAGTTTAATACAGCCAAAAGCCAGGCCCTATAGCTGGGAACGGAGGCTGGTGGCCACACCTAGAGCCTCGGGAACCGTAGCCTGGAAAGCAGGGACTATGAAAAGGATTTAGGGTCATAGAGGACAAACAGCTGAACCTGAACTTCTGTGAGCTGCTTTCAGGTTAAGCCTGCAGCTTTGGGCAAGTAATTCAGACCCTGGGTCTGTGTTGGAGCAGACGGGCGAGTCTGGCTCAACAAGACAGGGTGCTGGGCTCCCGAGCTGCCAGGGCAGGAAAGCAGGGGCAGAAGTAGTCTTGGCACATCGGTTGGCAGCTCCCAAGGGGCTTTCTGTGATCCAACCCGTCACAAGGGACAAAACACTCCAATCCCTCCCGGTGGGAGGAGCCAGGTTTGCTCTTCAGATTCTGTCCTTGCTAAATATCCAGGTCTGGGAAGGTGGCTGCAGAACAATGAAACTGCTGAGAGCTCCTATGCAGGAGGGGTGGGAATTCAGTCTCTGTGTTCTGTCAGTGCAGCTAGAGCAATAGGAAAACCTCACCAGTCACTGTAGCAACTGTCAACTCCAAAGTACTACAGGAGCATTTTAAGTGTAGACAGCCTGAGTGTGAGACCAGATCTACCTCCAGTTGGCGCTAGGGATGAACCAGCACTGAGACTACAGCAATGACAACAGTTCAACGCTTCCAGAGTTGGCAGGATTCAAACCTATGTGGGAAAGCCCCAAGGGATTTCTAGTCTAGCACCTTAACCCCTCAGCCAAAACTCTCTGATGGCCACTAGCTTCCCTACACTATGATTCTCTTCTCAGTGAATTATCACTTCACATTGTTTGCTCAGACCAGCCTCCCCGGCCCACTCACTGCTGTGCGGGGCTGTAAATGTGTCCATTGCTGGGCAGCAGGAATTCCTGCCCATTTCCCTTCCGGCTGGAGCAGGATTGGAGTGTGTTTGTGTTAATGACATCGCTGTAGATTGCTGTTCGTTCCCCATCTTGACAATTCAGACAGTCCCTTTCCCATTCAGATCTCCAGCATCTTGTTCCAATAGCAGGTCCGGTTTTCTCTGGGGCACTGACACGTTTCAGGGGGTTGGAGAGTGAACTCAGCGTTGCATTCCGTCCTTGATGGGGCGGGACAAGGGTGGTCAGTTTTGTTGGGTCAGAAAGTTGGCAACCCTAGATCCAGGGGAAACAAACACCCAACGAGGCTGGCCAGGGGCAGTACATCAGCTTGGAGGGGAGGGGTGGGGATAGCAGTGACATCACAAAGGCCTGTTGCAGGAACTCGGCCTATTGGGCAAAGGTGGTGGGGAGGGGGTGACCTCACAGAGAGACCCTGACATCAGCCGGGCAGGACAAAGGTGCAGGGCCAGGCCAGTCTCTGAGACCCCCCCGGCTTTGCTGCCACAAGTCTCCTTCACGAAGTCTCTCCTCGAGGACTGAGGGAGAATTAGGATTCAGGGATGTGAGCATGAGGAGGAACCTCTGTGGAGTTTTCTCCTTTCCTACCATTGATTGTGCCAAAAACAACCTTCCCTTTTACGAGGTAAGAGGCCCAGAGAGGTTTGGAACCTGTTCAGTCTGATCACCCTGGTGCAGGCAGCATTCTAGGCCCAGAAAACACTGGCTTAAGGTGGCAGAATTTGATTTCCTGCCTAGGACTTTGACGCTTGGAATCCCTGGGGACATTGGGGTTTATCCTTTTTGGTTTCCCTTTTCCTCTTTCCTCCCTCCTTTCTCCTCTTCTCTTGCTTCTTTTTCCCCTTTCCCCAGCTTCCCTCCCTCTACCAAGGAGGGGTGTGTGTGGAGTGTGGATGGGGTGGGGGGTGCTCTCATTGCGGGAGGTCCTCACAAAGAGGTGGGGCTGGATTTGAGAGTGATCCCCTCTGATGGTGACCTGGGCCGTCCTTTGGGACATCTGGTGAGACCTCTCAGCCTCCCGCCCCTCAGAGTCTCAGTGCTGATTGGCCGAGCAGGGGGCTATCAACAGCGAGGAGACTCAGGTCCTTTTGGTCTCTTTTCAAATCAGGCAAATAAGTCACAACCAATCCAATGTATGGAATTAATCTTGCTGCTTCTCTCCATTAATTGTCTCTTAGCGGGTCAGTATTTCCTCTAGTGGTCGAGGTCTTCTAAAATACTGGCTGAATAATTACTATGAACCACTGTTGGTCTGTAGCTCACTTGAGATCACTTTATTCTGATCAGTCACTGTATGAAATTCAAGATGTTACAGATAGGTTGAAAGTCAGGAGCAGTGTTTCTTCAAATTTTTTATGTCCGTGTGCGGAATGAATTTTGTGATGTGCACCAATATGTGCAATTTTGTTATGTGACACATCACCTGTATATTGCTGCACATCACAAAATTCATTCTGCACCTGGACGGTGTGTGTCAGGGGTGAGGCTAAAGGATTCGGAGTGTGGGAGGGGGTGAAGTGGGACAGAGGTTTGGGGTGTGGGCTCTGGGGTGGGGCTGGGAATGAGGGGTTCACGGCTAGGGGAGAGGGTCGGGGTGCAGGGGGCTGATGGCTCCAGCTGGAGGTGTGGGCTCTGGGGTGGGGCTGGGAATGAGGGGCTCAGGGCTAGGGCAGTGGGTTGTGGTGCAGGGGGGTGAGGGCTCTGGCTGGGGGTGTGGGCTCTGGGGTGGGGCTGGGAATGAGGGGCTCAGGGCTAGGGTAGATGGTTGGGGTGCAGGGGAGTGAGGGGTCCAGCTGGGGGTGCGGTCTCTGGGGTGGGGATGGGAATGAGGGGTTAGGGCTAGGGCAGAGGGTTGGGGTGCAGGGGGGTGAGGGCTCTGGCTGTGGGTGTGGGCTCTGGGGTGGGGATGGGAATGAGGGGCTTAGGGCTAGGGCAGAGGGTTGGGGTGCAGGGGGTGAGGGCTCTGGCTGTGGGTGTGGGCTCTGGGGTGGGGATGGGAATGAGGGGCTCAGGGCTGGAGCAGAGGGTTGGGGTGCAGGGGGCTCAGAGCTCCAGCTGGCGGTGTGGGCTCTGGGATGGGGCTGGGAATGAGGGGTTTGGGGAGCAGGTTGCCCCAGGGAGAGAGAACTCCCCCCAGCCCTCTCTCACCATAGCAGCTAAGGGCTAGGTGAGAGAGCACCTCTCTCCTGGCCGCAGCAGCTCTGGGCGGGCTTGGCTGGGGCTGGGGCTGAGGGACTTATTTTTCCTAAGTCAAAACAGGGAAGGGAAGGAGTTATGCTTCAGTTTTTAAACTTATAAACTTATAAACTTTGGTCCTGTCTAATATATAAGACGCTATGGGACTAAGACACCATGTCATGTGGTGACATCACAAGAGGAGAGGCTGTGAGAACTGCAGCAATCGAGAGGGCAGGGGATTTAGAGTCAGATTGCTTCAAATGCGGTATTCCTCAGCTGGCATTTAACAGCAACGCTTAGCTAACAGAATGGAGAAAGGAATTCTCTGCTAAAGATTCAACCTGCCCCTTTGGCCAACTCCACCCCTTCCCTGAACAGAGTGTGCTCAGAACAACACTCCCCCCCTCCCCCCACCCCACAAGCTCACAGCTGGGTGCCCAGCACAAAGCAAGGGAGGGGGTTCTTTGGCTTGTTTTATTTTTACTTTGCAAAAGGTTTTTTCAAAAGCATTTTCTGCCCTTGTTTCCTATGGTAAGGAAGCAAATGGTTGTGGGGAAAGGAACCTGAGAGTGGTGGAGCCAGGGCAGTGGGGGGAAGTTGCCGGAGGCTGAAGAGGGCAACGGGGGGCTGAAGGTGACCAGGTGCCGTGCGGGGAAGGGAACAGTTTGGGGAGGCTGAATGGGGCGATGGGAGGCAGTTGGAGGAGGCTGAAGGGGAGATGGGGGAAGGGGAAATTTGGGAGGAGGCTGAAGGGGGCAATGGGTTGAAGGAGGCTGGGGCAGAGTGGCAGTTGTGGGGGCTGCTCATCCCCATGGGAGGGGAGGAGGAAGAGTAGCTGCCCTTGTATCAGAAGCTGTTTCCTATTAGAACTTGCAACTTCACTGTTCCTGAGCAGGGTCCTGTGATCAAAGGAGAACTAGATGGGTCCAGGACACTGGGCTAGATGGACCTTTGGTCTGACCCAGTCTGGCCGTCCTTATCTTCTAATGTACTTCTCACATGCTCAGTAACATCTGCAAGTTGCTGCCCTCACGCACCATCAGAATCTGCTCCCTGCAATCAAAGGCAGGGAATATCCCCCTGAAGGGGAGAAATCGGAGGGGAAGGATGGGCAAAGGGACAAATCTGGGACAAACTCAGGGGTTCAGACTGGGGGGGGGGGAGCGGCCTGCCCTGCCAGGTAGGTGCAGAAGGGAAAACCCCCAGATAGAGGGAGGCAGAGGGGATAAAAGTTACGACGGGTGGGGGGAACCGTCAGCAGCAGTTCCAAACTAGGGTGTGGTGGAGGGTACAAGGACTTGTGTTCCTCACTCGATGGTCCATCTCAGCACCCCCTCCCCAGAGCGGTGGTGTTAAAGGCCCCGGGTGGCCCAGTGCCCAGGTACCGCAGCTCTGCTCTAGCTGAAATGGTGACTGAGCTGCCGAAGGAGACTCGATTCAGGGAAATAGTTTACACCCTTCCCCCGCACCCTGCTGGTCTCTGCTGGCATCAGCTCCTGAGCCAGAGACTGCAGGTGATACGAGAGATCTGGGGTAAGTGCTGGGGCCTGGCTGGAAAGTGACTCTGCAGAAATGGCTCCTGCTCCCCCCATCTCTGCCCCGAGTGTCTGCGCGGCGCAGAGCTGCTGCCCCAGCGCCCCCAGGCTCACCCCCGTTAGCAGTGGCTGTAGCTATTGGTGAGGAAACGCCCACGGGAATGCAGGACAGTGACCGGCTCTTCGTGCAGGAGGGAGAGGGGAGAGACTGGACGGGGCAGCTGGAGCAATCAGTGGGGAGGGAGGTTCTGGGCACCCAGCCTTGCCCAGCTCCATTCCCTGCAGCCCCACGGGGCAGTGACTTTCCTGGGAGACGGGAGGGGCAGAGAGAGGAAAAGCCAGTTCCTGCCTCTGCCTGGTCCCTGCGCTGCTGAGGGAATGGGCTGTTCTGGGGACAGTGTCGGGGGATCCCCCAAAGTGGCTCCTTTGATTCTGCTCTTTTCTGGCGTTTGGCTCAGAGACTCTTTTCCTGGGATAGTGTAATAGCGTCTGGTGGGTTTAGTCCCGGGGGAGAGGTCGGGTCTGTGCTGTAATAGCGTCACTGAGGCTTCTCCCAGCATGGCAGAGTCTAGAGTGTCTGTCTACAGGGACAGAGCCTGGGGGAATCGGGGTGTGAAATGGACTAACACTCATTCAGAAACCTCCCAAACTTCCCTTCTCACCCTGACAGGCTACAGAATAACGACCCCATTTTGCTCCAGACCGTCCCATTTTCCTAGGGGCCGGGGAAGGGAAATGGCTGTGGTGGATCCAGCTCAGGTAGGAGATTTTGGGGGAGCTGCTGGGGAGGGTTGTTGTAGCGGGGGAGGGTCATGAAATCATAGAGTTCACAGTTCTAAGGAAGGGTAGAAGGGAGTACAGCAAAATAGAGACAATGGATTTCAGGAAGGTGGATTTTGGTAAGCTCAGAGAGCTGATAGGTAAGGTCCCAGGGGAATCAAGACTGAGGGGAAAAACAACCGAGGAGAGTTGGCAGTTTTTCAAAGGGACACTATTAAGGGCCCAAAAGCAAGCTATTCCGCTGAGTCGGAAAGATAGGAAATGTGGCAAAAGACCTCCTTGGCTTAACCACGAGATCTTGCATGATCTAAAAAATAAAAGGAATCATAAAAAATGGAAACTAGGACAGATTACAAAGGCTAAATATAGGCAAACAGCACGGGAATGCAGGGGCAAGATTAGAAAGGCAAAGGCAGAAAATGAGCTCAAACTGGCTACGGGAATAAAGGGAAACAAGAAGCCTTTTTATCAATCCTGTCGGAGAAAAACACAGTTCTCACTCTTTGGTTGGGTACAGCAAAGTCAGATGCTTTATTCTCTCTCTATCAGTTGCATAGAGGGAGAGAGTGCACTAGGACACAGGGTCTCCCCCTCCTAGGCAGGTCTCTCCCAGGTAAACAATTACAGCAAGCATTTATACCTTTTGTTACAGACAATAATGAGCAACAGCTGCAGTTTGTTTATACATAGGTCATCCTGATATCTTATTTCCCTCACTTGTTTAGACTCTAGTCTACATACAATATTATCTACACAAGGTCGCAACAACTTCTCACACAGTTCTTTCCCACTCGCATCACACAATCCTCGCTTCTACAAATCTCGCGTTATTAGGGTTACAGTTAGCCTAACTCTTGCTAACAAACTGTCATGCATTGCAATCCCCTTCCTGTCCCTTCTTTCTCTGCTTCCACAATACATTAGAAGCAAGAGGAAGACCAAGGACAGGGTAGGCCCGCTGCTCAGTGAGGAGGGAGAAACAGTAACAGGAAACTTGGAAATGGCAGAGATGCTTAATGACTTCTTTGTTTTGGTCTTCACCGAGAAGTCTGAAGGAATGACTAACATAGTGAATGCTAATGGGAAGGGGTAGGTTTAGAAGATAAAATAAAAAAAGAACAAGTTAAAAATCACTTAGAAAAGTTAGATGCTTGCAAGTCACCAGGGCCTGATGAAATGCATCTGAGAATCCTCAAGGAGCTAATAGAGGAGGTATCTGAGCCTCTAGCTATTCTCTTCGGAAAATCATGGGAGACAGGAAAGATTCCAGAAGACTGGAAAAGGGCAAATATAGTCCCATCTATAAAAAGGGAAATAAAAACAAGCCAGGAAACTATAGACCAGTTAGTTTAACTTCTGTGCCAGGGAAGATAATGGAGCAAGTAATCAAGGAAATCATCTGCAAATACTTGGAAGGTGGTAAGGTGATAGGGAATAGCCAGCATGGATTTGTAAAGAACAAATCATGTCAAACCAATCTGATAGCTTTCTTTGCTAGGATACCGAGTCTTGTGGATAAGGGAGAAGCGGTGGATGTGGTATACCTAGACTTCAGTAAGGCATTTGATAGGGTCTCGCATGCTATTCTTATCGATAAACTAGGCAAATGCAGTTTAGATGGGGCTACTATAAGGTGGGTGCATAACTGGCTGGATAACCGTACTCAGAGAGTAGTTATTAATGGTTCCCAATCCTGCTGGAAAGGTATAACAAGTGGGGTTCCGCAGGGATCTGTTTGGGACCGGCTCTGTTCAATATCTTCATCAACGACTTAGATATTGGCATAGAAAGTACGCTCATTAAATTTGCAGATGATACCAAACTGGCAGGGATTGCAACTGCTTTGGAGGATAGGGTCATAATTCCAAACGATCTGGACAAATTGGAGAAATGGTCTCAGGTAAATAGGATGACCTGTTAACAAAGACAAATGCACAGTGCTCCACTTAGGAAGGAACAATCAGTTTCACACATACAGAATGGGAAGAGACTGTCTAGGAAGGAGTATGGCAG